>NW_019394195.1:233286-407493 GCF_000648675.2 Cimex lectularius
GGTGATCGAGACTAAAAAAAAGGAACAGTCAGAAAAAGGGATAATTTTCTATCTAAGAGAGGTAATAATTATGTCCAATATCTGCATACTTCTTTCGAAAGGGTAGGGGTGTGAGGGCGAATGAAAAAAATAGAAGAAAGAGATAATTTTATATCTAAGAGAGTTAATAATTATATATAATATCCGTACACTTCTTATGTAAGGGTGGGGTGCAACGGCGAAAGAAAAAAGAGAGAGAAGAAAGAGATAATTTTATATCTAAGAGAGTTAATAATTATATATAATATCTGTACACTTCTTATGTAAGGGTGGGGTGCGACGGCGAAAGTAAAAAAGAGCGAGAAGAAAGAGATAATTTTCTATTTAAGGGAGGTAATAATTATGTCTAATATCTGCACACTTCTTTCGAAAGGGTAGGGGTGTGAGGGCGAATGAAAAAAAGAGTGAGAAGAAAGAGATCATTTGATATGTAAGAGAGTTAATAATTACATCTAATATCTATATATTTATTTTGAAAGAGAGGGGTGCTAGGGCGAAAGAGAAAAAAAAGAGTGAGAAAAAAGAGATAATTTTATATCTAAGAGAGTTAATAATTATATATAATATCCGTACACTTCTTATGTAAGGGTGGGGTGCAACGGCGAAAGAAAAAAGAGAGAGAAGAAAGAGATAATTTGATATGTAAGAGAGTTAATAATTATATCTAATATCTGTACTTTGAAAGATAGGGGTGCTAGGGCGAAAGAAAAAAAAAAGAGTGAGAAGAAAGAGATAATTTGATATGTAAGAGAGTTAATAATTACATCTAATATCTGTATATTTATTTTGAAAGATAGGGGTGCTAGGGCGAAAGAGAAAAAAAAGAGTGAGAAGAAAGAGATAGTTTTATATCTTCGAAATGTAATAATTATATGAATTATCTGTATACTTCTTTTAAAAGCGTACGGGTGGGAGATTGAAAGAGAGAAAAAAGAGTCTGAAAAAGAGATCTTTTTATATTTCTTTTGGAGGAGTGAGAGAGAAAATACATAAAAAGACGGTAATTGAAAGAGCGAGAGACTTAAGGGAATCAGTGACAGAAAGAAAAAGAGAAGGAAAGGAAAGAGCGAAAAGAGAGAAAAGAATGTCACTAATGAAAAACAGATTTTATCAATAGATTTAAATAAAGATGTCGGGAAATAAAGTGTTTATCATCTCGTATAAATTTTCAATCTTCACAGATTGTTTACAAGTTCAATCTTACAAATCGTTTCGCGTTGAACTTGAGCAAATTTCGACCCCAGGCGTTAATTTATTTTTTTGAAATTAAATGTTGCCTAGTTTTATAAAAAGTATCTTTTGATTGCTCCGAATCAATAACCATTATTTTTGTAATTCCTGCCCCGTATAAATCCGGGAATAGGGATCCGCGAGGCTAAAAGAGCGGGTGTGCCCTGTGGAAAGGGTGAACGACCTCAGCCTACCGAAATATTCCCTCTTTCTCTCTCGTTCCAGTTTACCTCTCGCTCTACGCTTCCTCCTCTTCCCTATTCTTTTCACTCTTCCCGTTTCAACTTTCTTTTTCGAGAAGGGGAATCCGGCGAAACCGACGGCCGGCTTTGTTTTTCGGCTCGGCTCGCGTGTCCAATTAAAAACAACCTAGTTGGTACATATTTATTAATTTTTACATATTTGAATTGTTTTTTGTTGAAATTTATGTCAAACGCAAAAATATCGCCCGGTCGAAATGTTCATACGTTGACTTTATCCGGTAATCTTTTTATAAGCGTGTTCGATCTTGTTTGGGATGAAGGTCAATGCTCTCTCGTATCAGACGTGCTTCTAAGTGTGTTTACCGACTCCCTTCCCATATCTTTCCGTGCTATTTTCACTGGCAGATCTTTCCTTTTTTGAACGTTTACAATTTCTATTTATATTTTATTATTGAAAAAGTGGACCCGAACCTTAACTACTTCGCTTTGACCGATTATACTGAGTCGCAAATTATTGCCTTATCCGATTGATTTCAAACGTCCTTCTTCTTCCGGAAGAATCGACATTTTACATTTATGGTTTAAGTATGCATTTCAAAAGATAAATACATAGATAGACAGATTTATAGAACAGGATCAGTGCAGATAGATAGAGAATTATAGTAAGAAAGAGTATGTGTGTGGGTGAGAGGAAGAGAGAGATTTTTGTTAATAACATATATTTTAATGGTTCATAAATGTGTGAGCATGTGTGATTGAGTGAAAGATATTGGTTGATTGATTTCTGTTTTATTTATACATCACTCAAGATTTGATCTTCAGGACCACTCTTACAACTAAACTGAAACAGAATGGTAGATTTCAATGACTACTCCACTTAATCCTAACAACATAATTTCTTTTTCATACGTCATTAATAAATCAAAACCATATATATAACATTAATTTGACAAAAAACAAATAAAAATAAAAAGTTAATTTCTCCTTACTTTGAGAATTATTTACGAACGAATTTATAAAATAAAAAAAATAATACAAGACGACATAATAAAATACAAAGGGAGAGAGAGAGAGAGAGAGAGAGAGAGAGAGAGAGAGAGAGAGAGAGAAATCTCACTGTCATATAGAAAGATTGACAGATAGAAAAAAGAAAGGAACAAAGAGGAAGAAGTCAGAAAGAGGCATTTTTATCGCTTTTGAAGGAGAAGGGAAGGAAAACCAACAGAAATTTGTGTGTGTGTGTGTTTGACACAGACTAACGGACAAGCAAAAATTCAAACAGAATGATATACTGACAGTTGAAAGAAAGAGCAAAAAGAAGGAAAAGAGATCTTATACCACATGTGAAAGAGTGGAAGATTAGACCAGGAAGAGATAAAATTGGAGAGAAATAAAGAAGAGGTGGAGAGAGAGAGAGAGTGAGAGAGAGAGAGAGAGAGAGAGAGAGAGAGAGAGAGAGAGAGAAATCACACTGTCATATAGAAAGATAGACAGATAGAAAAAAGAAAGAAACAAAGAGGAAGAAGTCAGAAAGAGATATTTTTATCGCTTTTGAAGGAGAAGGGAAGAAAAACCAACAGAAATTTGTGTGTGTGTTTGACACAGACTAACGGACAAGCAAAAATTCAAACATAATAATATACTGACATTTGAAAGAAAGAGCAAAAAGAAGGAAAAGAGATCTTATACCACATGTGGAAGAGTGGAAGATTAGACCAAGAAGAGATAAAATTGGAGAGAAATAAAGACGAGGTGGAGAGAGAGAGAGAGAGAGAGAGAGAGAGAGAGATTGAGAGAGAGAGAGAGAGAGAGAGAGAGTGTCTAGATTGTCAAATAGAAAATTTGGACACATAGAAAACAGGAAGAGAATTCTGAAAAAGATATATTTTTATCACTTTGGGATGAGTAGGGAGGGGGAAACAATAAAAATAGTGTGTGCATGTATGTGGAAGAGAGAGTGAGAGAGAGAGAAAGGGAGAGAGGATGTGTATGTGTGACAGAAATTCAAACAGAAAAATATATTGACAGATAGAAAAGGGAAACAAAAGCGGGCGAAGTTAAAAAAACGAGATATTCTTATACAACTTGCGGAAAAATACAGTAGGAAGAGATATAAAGAGAAAGAAACAAAAGAAAGAAAATGTAAAAAAAATATATATTTTTATAGCATTTTTGGGAAAGTGTGTGAGAGAGCATGACTGAAAGAGAACGAAAATACGCGCAGAATGGATCTTAAGTAATTATGTAAGTAAGAGTGAGGGGGAATCTTAATTAATTAATTAAGACTTACGAGGGTAGAAATAATAGAAATAAACGAGAAAAAATAATCCATTTGTGAATTGTTGTTGGTCGCTTGCACGGCTTAGCTTGATTTGCAATTGGGTCCGCCCAGTTTCGCAGGCGTTAGGCTTTGTTTTAGATCTGTCTGGTTGCCAGAAGTGCTGACAAGAGTTCAACGACTCGCTGCGAGCCCGAAGTTAAAAGACTATCTACTAAGCCTGTTTGATAATTTATCACCAGTTTTCTTGCCCATAAAGAAAATATAATCGGATTATGCGCCGGTTGTGGGGTTGGTAACAGGCGATTGTTATGTTTACGGATGTTCTGCCGTACCATTGCCACAGAAAGCTTCCGGTTTAAACTTGTTTAAACAACGTTTTTCCTTTTGTTATATTTATTGTTGGTTAACTTTTTTTCATGGAAAACTATTTGGAATTGGGTGGAAATTTAGCATTTAGCTTCATGGAAAGCCGGGGGTGGAAAATCGTTAGGGTTTTATGCCGGTTCGCCCAAGGGCATTGACCTTCCAGAAACATCGACGAATGCAGGCTTCTACATCCTCGATAATTTGCAAACAATTTTTAAAAATTTTAAAATTTTCTCTTCAAAACCTCCGCTATTTTATACGATTTTTTACGACCCCACGTTAATTAGGAAGAACACTGATATTAAACTTTTTTATATGTTTTATTTTAAACGATTGTAGATTTTTTCAGCAGAAATTTTCAGCAGAACGCATTTTACCTCGGAGGGGGGAGTAAACAGACGCAGTTCGACGTTGACACGAGTGCGTTGACCTTAAACTTAGGCAGGATCGAATAACGCTCAGATATAAAAGACAATTTCTCAGAATAATCCAACAATGCGATCATCTCATGGGATCTTTTTATTATAGACAAAGTCTTTTGACAACTTTTTTCCACTTGGGTTTCTTTTCCAAGCAATTTTGACCGATGAAATCTTAAATGAGCCAAAATTTCGCTTTTATACTTTCCTGGCGTACAATCTGTTGTTTATACTGTTTTTCATTTTGTATTATTTTTAATAAATAATTAATGGATAAGTAGTAGTACATTATTATAACTAGGGTACCAAATTGTATCTATAACTGCAGTTTTATTGTTCATCTGAGATTAAAATTTGACGAGTGATCCTTCGATCGTAAGATTAACGTCGGACAATACAGTTTCCCTCAGTCCCAGGCGATTTTGCTGTGGTATTTTAAAATATTTGCACATTACTTCGATATGAGGGTCAACGGCCCCAGGGGAAGTTACATTGCCAGTAAGATCTCGCTTTTTTGGGTTTTTTCATATTTAAAAACGATCCATATTTGGCTTACAATTGTTGCCATTTATGGATTTCCTACAAAGTTAGGCTTATCGGAAGTTGATAAATTTTCCCCTCCACAGAGTTTTTTTTAAAATTTTTTAATGTATTTTAATATTAATGCAGGCTTTTCACACGGTTCTTTGTTAAATTTACATTGCAATTGTAGGGAAGCCGGTTTTCTATTTTTCTGAGAGTGAAATTTTCAAAAGGCCCACTGGGCGAGGGCCCATCCATCCAGATAACCTTCTTCGTTGCTCCAAGGCTGAAACGTTTTAGTAATAGTGCTAATAATAATAATAATACTTTATTTATTATATGTAACAGACACAATGTATAAAGGTATATATGTATTTACACTTTGGAAAATTCCTTCTGCAAGAGGACCTTGATCTTATAATATCTATATGATAGATATTTTCGTTTTTTTTCTTTTGACAGCATTTGAAGAAGTTCGTACATAAAACAAAAAGAAAGCGAGTGATAGAGTGATAGACAGATACATAGATAGATAGATGAATAAGTATATAAATGGAGAGAGAGAAAAAGAAAGAGAGAGAGAGAGAGAGAGAGAGAGAGAATAAGAGAAGGCAAAAAGTCACAATGTATATATTACTACATAAAACTAACCAAAAATATAAATATTAGAGAAATAAAAATCAAAGACTTGGCAGTCAAATATAAAGAAAGACATATATGGGAAAAGAAAAAAAAGGAGGAAAAATTTATAATATTTATAAAAAGGATATAGAATAGAGAGCGAGAGAAAAAGAGAACGAGAGAGAATGAGAAAGAGCAGACAGTCAGAAAGGGAGACAGAAACAAAATATAGCAAAAGTAAAAAAAAGAGATCTTCCTAACCTTTTTCAAACTGACAGATAGAGACAAAACACAAATAAGATTAAAAGGCACCAAAAAGATCGTTTTATACCTTTTTTCTGGTTGAGTAGTCGAAGGTGGGAATGAAAAGGAGAGGAAGAGAAAAAGAAAGATAGAAAATGAGATAGCAGATAGTCAAACAGAAAAACGCACATACAGCGACAAGAAAACAAATAAGGAAAAAATAAGAAAAAATTTTTTTTGGAAGAGTAGAGAAGCAGACAATGAGAGAGACTAAAAAATTAAAGAAATATAGCTAGAAACCAGACAGGCAAATATAAAGACAGATCTATAAGGTGTCGTTGAGATATTGTTCTCCTCTCAATTTAAGCGGCCATCTTGGCTCTCAATGAGACAAACAACTAAACGATACTTGTTCATAGAAAACAAACCTGATTGAAAGTTTAGTTAATTACAAAACGTGGACACTAATCGATTTTATTGCTACTAAGTAACTTTTAACCTCGTGTTTAATTATAATGTTAATAATACCATTAAGTTACTCATAGATTGAGGCAGACAGGCAAGTAAACAATTACAGCCTCAACGTGGAAAATCAAATCCAAATAGATTTTCAACTTGGTTTTATTCATTTTATTCTTAGAGCTACCGGGTCGGAATGCAACTCGTGGCCCAATCCATTAAGGCAAGAGGAGATGTACGATGATTCATTGCCTGCACGCGTTATCGTTTTAAAGGAACATGGGTTTGAAAATTTTTAACAAAAACATCTGAAACGATGTCCCAAAATAATGATTTTAAGATGATGGTAACTTAAAACATTAATGTTGCTTATGCTAGGTTCGAGGAGTCTTGATATTTGTTGATAAACGTATGTACAATTAGAGTCCAAATAATTCGTTATTAAAATTACTTGATATACTCGGTGTGTCAATTTACTAATGTTATTGATAATTTTCACAAAACCTACTAACTCTAAATAGTTTTCCTCCTATACCTTTTCTTCCCTCCCACACACTCTTTCTCCTCTTACCCTCTCTCTCTCTCTCTCTCTGTCAATCTCTCATCTCTCACTTCATCTCGCCCTCACCGACAGATGTACATTCAAACGATTTTAGTTTCTTTAAAGCAAAATTTCAGACATTTTAAACAGACAGTCTGGATAAATGACGCAATGGGGGCAACGAACGAATTTGGTAAAGAAAATGTGGCAGCATTCAAGAAGCTCTTGGGCATAGATGGCCCATAGAGAGTCTAATCTGCTGAAGAAGGGTCATCCTGATCAGATTCAGAATCGGTAGTATGTGGTTGGCACATGGACAGTTGCTATGTGTCGAGCAGAGGTTCAACCCAGTTGATTGAAAAATGTCATTCCTTGGCTTCAAATAGAGAGCGTGTTCGATATGAGATTTGTACTCATGTACGCGCTGATCATCACTGGGTTCGCTTAGTAGTAGGTTTTTTCCACCTGGGTTGACCATGAATAGGAATGCAAATTTTTCTTCAGTATTACCTATTTTATGCATGTGCAACCATGTTAACTCTCTCTCTTTCTTTCTTTTGATTTTTCTATCTTATCTATCTTCTATCTATCTGTGTATGTATTTAATTATCTATTCATTATTATACTTATTATTGTAATTTTACCATATGTGATAAATTAGGTTAAGCATAGCGTAGTGACTACTATCTCTCTCTCGCTCTCTCTCTCTCTTTCTCGCTCTCTCTCTTTCTCTCTCTCTCTTTCTTTCTCTCTCTCTCTCTCTCTCTCTCTCTCTCTCTCTCCTCTCTCTCTCTCTCCAAGTGGGTGAATGTAAGGTTGGCCGAAGAAACGAAATTACCACGACTATTAAATTTTTAGTTATTCCAAAAACTACTTACAGGAAACTGTTCTCTCTCCCTCTCTCTCTCTCTCTCTCTCTCTCTCTCTCTCTCTCTCTCTTTCTTTCTTTCTATTGATTTATCTATTTTCTATCTATCGATGTATGTATTTAATTATCTATTCATTATTATACTTATTATTGTAATTTTGCCATATGTGATAAATTAGGTTAAGCATAAAAGGGCGTAGTGACTCACTCTCTCTCTCTCTCTCTCTCTCTCTCTCTCTCTCTATCTCTCTCTCTCTCGTAAATATTAATAATTAAAATAAATAAAGTTATTTTGTCTTTTAGTTCCGTATTTGTCAAACATTACTAGTCATATATATTGTCTTAAAATGTATACAATATATATAATTATTGTCTCATAATATATATTGTATAAACTTGTTTTTTTTTGTTTAACGTTTCGTTTTCAGTGTTTTGTTTAATGTTATTACTTATTCAAAAACGCATTCGTAATGATTATGATAATAAGTTTTTGGATTTTAATAATATAATTAACTGCAATAAATTAAGGTTTTTAGTTGAGATAAAAAATTCAATCGCACGAGCGGGATTTGAACCCACGATCTTTGGCTAGATACGCCGCTGCTCTACCACATGAGCTACCACCAATTTCCCATCTCAACCCTCAACCCCGAAATCCAATCCGATTACACGACATTTGAAAAATAGCAAAAAGGAGGGAAAATTCAAAAGGTTGGGTTGAGATGGGAGGTTGGTGTCCGAGTGGATCGAGGTCATGATAGCTCAAGTGGTAGAGCAGCGGCGTATCTAGCCGAAGATCGTGGGTTCGAATCCCGCTCGTGCCATTGACTTTTTTTTATCTCAACTAAAAACCCTAATTTATTGTAATATATTAATTGGTCAAGCGGACTACGAAATTAGTGAATTGAATATAATTAACTACATTGTAATTTGTATAGATAAAGATTGACCTATATAAATAACTCAGAAATGGTCGATCCTATTAGAATTTTCTTTTCATTAAAAGTGTCATATAATATGCTCTAGAATCGAACAGTACAATAAAAAAATAGGGATTCTCATTTAAAAATAACAAATTTAGTGTCTTTCCTAGCTAGATGAGAAAATTATGTTAAATCTGTTACCACCACGCGATTCCTAGCCAAAATTAACTTGGGGTTTATAAAAGACCATTTTTTGCTCAAATTGTTTTCGTATTAAATTGATGGAATATAGAAGTTGATACACCCTGTATATAAAAGATTATATTGTCAAATTATTCGTAAAAAACAAAACGCGATTTTTTTTTATTTTCATATTAAATTATAATTGTTAAACACATTGTAAAGACCAAAGGAGTCTTAATGATATGTATAATGTCAGCTGTAAAACTCACGTGAAGTGTAAGAAAGGTTCAAGGTTCAACTTTGGTTAATAAAAATAAAACCATCAATCTCTCTCACTCTCTCTCTATTATTTTGTCTAGCTATATCAATTTATCTGTCTACCTCTCCCATCTTTCTACGTATTTATCTATATATCGTTCTGATATATATATATATANATGAATTTTACTTTTTATTTGACTATAAATTATACGTTAAGGGTAAGAAAGGTCCGAAAGCCCTTCCCACTCGCTTTTTTCATTCTCTTATCACCCTACTCCTAACTCTCTCTGTTTTATCTTTCACAACATCTCTCACTCTTACTTTCTAAACTCCTCTCTCTATCACCCTCTCACTTTTTTCACTTTCTCTCTCTACTCTTCTCTCTCTTGTTTCACTTTCTTTCTCTCACTCTTTCTTTTTTTCTACTCACCTTTCTCCCCCCTCTCTCTCTTGTTGAATGTAAGAGGGTCAGTATTTGACCTGGCGAACTCATGTTGAACCGGCATACGGGCACTACTGGGTCTCTTCACTCGCGGGTTTTTTGTTTGAGTTATTCAAACGTGTTTAGGAATTACGCCATCTTCAGTAAAAACTGTCTGTCATTTAGTCTGAGTGGGGTTTAAATAGTGTTGCGTCCGTCGCTTGTCGCTGGGGGCGTTGCGTTAGGGGGCGTGGTCTCCGTGCTCGTTGGTCGGTCTTGGTGGCGGTTATTTCCATTGTCAGTTATTATTTGTGCGTTGTTGGTTTTTGGTTTTTTCCTGGTGTTGGTTGCGATGTTTTGTTCTTCTGAACGTTTTCGTTTTTTGTTATGAGTGTTTTTATTGATGTGAAGGTGGTGTGTGATTGTGAGTTTGTTTGTCCGTGTATAATTTTTCCGTCTTTAAGTGTTATTTGTTTGTATATCTCGAGGTTCTCCAGTATGTTTAGTTTTCGTCCTTTTTGTGCGTTGTGTATTAATGTCATGCTTGTTTCTATTGTGTTTGGTTCGTGGTTGTAGTGTATTAAGTGTGTGGCGTAATTTGATTTTCCGTCATTGTCTCTGAAGAATCTAAGATGTTCTTTGAATGACATTAATACACAACGCACAAAAAGGACGAAAACTAAACATACTGGAGAACCTCGAGATATACAAACAAATAACACTTAAAGACGGAAAACTTATAAACGCACAAACAAACTCACAATCACATACCACCTTCACACCACTAAAAACACTCCATAACAAAAAACGAAAACGTTCAGAAGAACAAAACATCGCAACCAACACCAGGAAAAAACAAAAAACCAACAACGCACAAATAATAACTGACAATGGATACAACCGCCACCAAAACCGACCAACGAGCACGGAGACCACGCCCCCTAACGCAACGCCCCCAGCGACAAGCGACGGACGCAACACTATTTAAACCCCACTCAGACTAAATGACAGACAGTTTTTACTGAAGATGGCGTAATTCCTAAACACGTTTGAATAACTCAAACAAAAAACCCGCGAGTGAAGAGACCCAGTAGTGCCCGTATGCCGGTTCAACAGGAAACAGACATATAAACAAACTTAATACAGAATAAACGTGTACCATGAATGAAAACCCAAATTAAATCTTGGCTTTAAAATATCTTAGCTACAATTTAAAATTTTTCAATAAGAAACTTACCGTAGGAAACTTATTTTAAAAAAAATTACATTTGACTGATTGACTAGAAAAAGCGGATAAGCCAACGATTATTTTAATGGCAGTCTAAATTTTGGCGACGTCCTGGAAAAATAGACGAAACGTAATTTTCAGCGGATTGACTGTTTTATAATTTAAAAATAATACGTCATAAAAAAATTATTTTGGCAATATTTTCAGCCGTGATCTTAACAAGAAGAACCGGCAGTTTAATTTTAACGAGGAAAGGGTTGACCGTCACCCCTGACAATGAGGCGCGCAGACACCACGCGCCAAATTCACGGACGTTGCCCACTCTTCCGTATCACCGGCGTCAAAAAGTGCGCCGTCCCCGTATTTTGTGCATGGTTTTGCAAATTTGCTTTCACGTAAAAACGGCCCTTTGCCCAATTATTTCCGAGTGGATCGATAATTTTTTTTTTCTTGGAGGACTTTTGGACGCCGTAGGAAATTCGGTAAAGGTTCTATGGACCGTTGAATCCTTTCTATATATTTCCCTTTTACAAGTTGCATCGTGTATGGATTTATTGCAGACTTGATAAAAAAAAAATTTATAACTATTATCCTGATGACATTGTGATCCATCTGAACTTATACAGTTCTTTTTAATTGGATCCGACTGTTAAAAATTCTTCATCACACATAATCCCATTTAAAAAAAAAAGAAAAAAAAAAAAAAAAACGGGCCCAAATGACTCAACTACAACATAAATGAACATGCTTATGAAACATACACTGTACAACTAAATATTCAAAATTAATAGAAATGATAAATGATGGAGTGAGTGTGGTGTTCAATACTTTTTAAAAGGATAGTTCCTACTCACAGTAAGTTGTTTTGCAACGATCCGGATTTCGAGCCTTTTAGCTCATCATCAGGTTGAAGGACTTCTACAACCACGTCTCTCGACATGAATTGCCAAAGTGAACCCGCTGATACCTCCGCCAACGCGACATTCCAATTAGCAGCTGATGTTTTTAATGGCGCTCAATTTAAACGTGCGAAACGCGAAAATTATAACACAAATAAATAAATATTATACTAGTAAATATTATTACTACTATTATGGCAAACAACGGAAACCTAATGATTCATTTGTGGTGGGGTGGCTGAGTCCTATTGTTGATTCGTTTAAAGTTAATTTTTTTATTCTTTTAACTAGCAACCTATCAATAAATATTTCTTGATACCGGTTGTTTTTTGCTAAGGTTTTAATAGTTTTTAATTGTTTTTTAAAGTTATCAGGTGTTAGCGGAAGTTTTAACATCCGGTCTATGAGCCAAATGACAACAAAACATAATTTCAATTCAAATTTAAATACAAGAGTGTTACATAGTTTCAACAAAGGGACAGAACTAGATTGGTTTGAGAAATTTGAAATTAAAAAATGTAAAATTGAACATGGTGGTAAATGCATTAATAATATAACAGATTTTGATCTACCTCCCATTTTAAATATGTACATAAATAATATCAAACATCCAAATAATTAAACTAATTATTTTAATTGTTATTATTCTTATAGTAATTTAATAATATTAAGTATTTACTAGTATAATATTTTAATATTTATTTGTGTTATAATTTCCGCGTTTCGCACGTTCAAATTGAGCGTCATTAAAAAAAATCACCTGATAATTGGAACGTCGCGTTGGCAGAAGTATCATCGGTTCACTTTGGCAATTCATGTCGAGAGACGTGGTTGTAGAAGTCCTTCAACCTGATGATGAGCGAAAAGGCTCGAAATCCGGATCGTTGCAAAACAACTTACTGTGAGAAGGAACTATCCTTTTAAAAAATATTAAATATTCAAAATGTCAGAAATAATCATCGATTTAAAAAAAAAATTAATATCCTCTCTTGTTAAAAATGTCGTATAAGAAAGTTTCAATGTTTAGTTTGTTTCTCTTACGGACAAGATTGACGAATATGCTTGAAATTGGACGAAGGATCAATTACCTATTGAACTTGAGTGTAGATTAAAACCATTTCGGTTCAACGAGCCAGATAAACCTTATCGATATAAAACGTCTCATCGAGCGATAATATCTTCTGGGGTACTTTCACTTCTGAATTGTTTACCGTCAACAAGATCCGGAGCTACAGAGATTGGACTGTCGAAACAGCTACCCATTTACAGTTAAAAGAGGTCGAACAGTTCAAAAACCCAAAATATAACCGCATGTTGGGACCTTTCTGCAATATTTGCCGGAAATTCGGTGCCCTTCACACCCATTTTCCTATCGACATACGCACTTTACTTTTAACTATCTCGAACTATCAATATTTTTCATTTTTTAACCGCCATCTCTGCTTGTCTCTACTCTTGTCTTACTCATGTTGTAACTACCATGACATTACTTTTGTTCTCTCTCTCTCTCTCTCTCTCTCTGTCTCTCTCTCTCTCTCTCTCTCTCTGTCTCTCTCTCTCTCTCCATCTATCTATCTATTTATTGCTCCATCTCTTTTTGGGCAATTTGGTCTTCTCTCATCGTCAAATATGACTCAGCTTTTTAGCTCAATTCGATCGACTCTTATCGGTAATAGATTTTTAAATCACCCCGAATGTAAATAAAGCATTAAAAATCATTAATATCTCCCTTGATAATGTATCTTTACAACTGCCCTTTACGTTTATAATGTTAAACCCTTACAAATGTGTATTTTTAATTTTTCCTCCTGATAGAAGAAGTTATGTTTTTTATTATTTAAAGGTTATTTTTTTCTTTTGAATGTGTTAATCCCCTGTAAACAAGTATATAGTTTGTAAGAGATAATTTAATTTGGTCAACTTTTTTGTATACAGTAGATTGAGTAGAGTTTATAAAATCATGTTGCTGTAATTTCACTTTAGGTGTAAGACTAGAGACCAAACCATGAGTGATTGCTAAATAAAGCAATAATCAATCAATTTTTAAATACTTTACATCGTGTTTTAAATTAAATTATTGTTTGTGTTAGAAAACCATAATATAATCGAACATTCCGAGTAAGAATTTTTTTCTCTTTCCCCTTTTATGATTTACATTTGATTGTGACGGATTCTGTTATAGAGATTCCTCTTAGCCGCGGTACGCTTGCTATTGTGATCGATTTGAAAGTCGGCCGTTCACCCCGGCTACGAGTTAAGGCAGGCGCGGGCGAACGGAGCCCGATTGAAGCCGGGACGCTGGCACGGCGGGACGAGACGGACCCCGTCACGCGGAGAGGGGGACCCGACTCAGCCCGCTAACGGTGAGGTGTGTAGATCCACTGCAAAAGGCAACATGACTTTCACTCCTGTTGTCCGTGCCTGTCCTGCCAAGGCTGATGCCCCCAGCGATCCAGCCTACTCTCTTCCTCATATCTCCCGCATTCCTCAAGCTACGCCCCCGACTAGTTGGCTTTATCAATCTAGAACCACTCAGTCAACCGTTATTTCACAATTATTCCATTTGACCGTTTCATCCTCATCTTTAGTCAAATTGTATTTACATAACTTTAAGCAAATCGTTATTTTTACTTTATTAGCATCGCCTCTAACCATGTTTAACCATAACCATTTAAATTGTTATTTGTGTTTTTAATCAATAAATTTAACAATATAAACTGTTTATATAGATATATTTTTTATATGAATTGGATTTTGAACATTTCTCTAAGGATTTTTAGTGCTATTTATTTGGTCAGTGTTGAGCCTTGAGATGCTACTTCTTTCAAGCAGTCAATAATGTGAGATGTAATCAAAATATTTTCTTACTTTTCGTAATTTCCACATTTTTCGTTTTATTCCCAGTTGTAGCACAGTTACGTTCTTCAAATCATAATCTTAAGGAAACTTTCGGTTTTTCGATTGTATTCATTATTATCCATTAGTACGATTGAATTTAATTTGTCACATTTTAGGAAAGTATTCTTATATACTTTTTTTAAAGCAGTTTTGTGGTATTGTAGAACAGGTGGAGAGAGAAAACTATATATAAAGCTAATAATAAATATAGATAGATATTTTGTTAAATAGAAAGATAGAGCAAAAGAATGAATGAGAATGTGAGAGAGGGAGGGAGCGAGAGAGAAAATAAGAAATAGAGGGAGAGTGAAAAGGGAGAGAGAGAGAGAGAGAGGAGCGTGAGAGAGACTGAGACAGAGAGAGAACAAAAGTAGTAAGTGATGGTGGGTACAACATCAGTAAAACAAAAGTAGAGACAAGGAGAGATGACGGTTAACAAATGAAGTATATTGCTAGGTAGAAATAGTTAAAAGTTAAGTCCGTATGTCGTTAGGAACAGAAAAAAGAGAGACAGAAAGAAGGCAGACTGAACTATTGAGAAACTCATAAGTCCTCATAAAATCATTAAAAAAAATTGTGAAATATCAAATGAACGTTGAAAAAGACACAGTTCAGAAAGTTATTCTGAATATTGAGAAATGCTGAGAAAGAAATTAAGCAAGCAAGTTCAACCCAAGAAGATTAACTGCAAGGAATATTTTCGAAATAAACCAAACCATAGTTTGGACAAAATTTAAAACTCGCGAAACAGATTGGCCTCTTCCGAAAACGCAGAATTTCAGGGGCAGATGAGCCTACAAGGGCGTTGGCCGAAGAGAGTGAAACCGTTGAAACCGTGAAAAGGGGCGGTGACCTTTCTGCGCCGAGGCCGCCAATTAGCCCTGCCATCCTCACGTCGCGGCTATGCTGAAAGGGAAAGGTCGTGTTAAAGTTCATCCCCTCCGATTCCCCGAATCCCGATAGGACCTCCGAATTCGAACGATGAACCTGGGATCCCTTCCCGCGTAAAAACTCATATAACAAGTAAGTACATATAAACAAAGGAATTAAAGTTAAAATTTATCTGTAGAGATTAGTGACCGTTAATCGATAGTTATTCAGATATCGTGAGATGCGGTCTGGTGTGATGTAGGTTTCAGAAAAACATTTTCTTTATCGTGCCAACGTTTCGATCTTTATTGAGATCATCTTCAGGGCTCAAAGTGTTTGTCTTCTGTGTAATTGTGCCATCCTTGCGTGTCGTGTTGAGAGTCAATAAAGATCGAAACGTTGGCACGATAAAGAAAATGTTTTTCTGAAACCTACATCACACCCGACCGCATCTCACGATATTAAAATTTATCGTTGTACAGTGAACATTGCTTTCAGTCAGAAGAACATGATAGTTAGGTCAGTTTCGTGTGTTGTTCTAGAAAGTACTGGAGAAAGAGAAAGAGAGAATATATGGATAGCTACATACAAACAGATAGAGCAAATGAAGGAAAACCAAAAGGAGGTTAATATGAATAGATCCAAATTAATCCAAAGATTGTAGGTTAAAATGAGGAGTTGGTGCCCGAGTGGATCGAAGTCGCGATAGCTCAAGTGGTTAGAGTAGCGGTGTATTGAACCGAAGGTCGTGTGCTCGAATCCAGCTCGTGGCACTAGCTTTTTCATATCATCCAAGAACTTAGCGAAAAAGAATAATTAATCGAAATAGGCCCATATATTGATATTAGATAGAAATAGCAATAGATGGAAGAGTGAAAAGCGCGAAAGCAGAAAATAGCCAGAGCGAGAGAGAGAGAGAGAGAGAGAGAGAGAGAGAGAGAGAGAGAGAGAGAGAGAGAGAGAGAGAGAGAATATACGGAAGGCTATATAGAAACATACAGAAAGAGCAAACGAAATAAAAATATAAGGAGTGTAATATAGACCGAATATATTTCGGGTCGAGGTCATTTTTAAGTATATAATTAGGCGCCGTTAAACCGAGCGCAATGGAATGGGTCAGAGTTTAAACGGAAACAAAATATTTACGCTAATAACTTTGGCGTAAACGATTGGAAATATTTTTTCTTTGCCCCGTATCGTTCGACAAAGTCGAGAATCACCGTTGAAAATGTTAAGTTTACGAGCTCGCACACGTACATTTTGTGAATGGGCTCGTGTTATCTTATTCTGAGGGCGTTCACCCGATTCAAGGTACAGCGGGAAGTAGCCTTATCTCTCGAATTCTATGGCGACTTTTATTACAGTTTTCTAATCCTTGATGTGAGAAAAATTCAGATTTAAATCTCAGGAGGGAAGGGAAACAGCTTATAAAGAGTTTTTTTAAACAATCAAAGATTGTGAACTTGCGGTTTTTCAACGCCACCGCGGCCTGTTTAATCAATCAATATTTACTATGTGGTTTTATTGGGTTGTCCGGAAAATAATGCAGGATTTTGGTATTAAACAAAAAAAAAGCAACTAGTTACTTTAAAGCAATGTTCTTTAATCAAAATAATTTCCCATACTCTCAATACATTTCTCCCAACGTGTTGGTAACTTATTAATTCCGTCTGAGTAGAATTCAGAATTTTTAGAATTGATAAAGTCAATAAATGCATTTTCCAGTTCCGTTTGATTTTTGAATATTATGTGTTGTAAGTAGTGGTCCAGGTGTCTAAAAAAATGGTAGTCAGTAGGCGAGAGGTCCGGAGAGTAGGGTGGGTGAGGCAAAGTTTCATAGCCAAGCTCCAATAATTTTTGTGACGTTACACGTGACACATGTGGTCGAGCGTTGTCATGCAACAAAATGGGCCCTTTCCGATTGACCAAAGAGGGCTTCATTACTGCCAATTTCTGATGCATGGTATTAATTTGGTTACAGTATGATTCAGCATTGATGGTTTCGCCAGGATTTAAGAAGCTGTAGTGTATTAAACCAAATGAAGCCCACCATACCGTAACCATTACCTTTTTTTGATGAGTTGGGGGCTTTGGAGCTTCTCCTTTGTCGAGCCACTGTCCAGAACGTCTAGTGTTATCGTAGAGAATCCACTTTTCGTCACATGTAACAATTCTGGCCAGAAATGGGTCATTTTTGTTTCGACAAAGAAGTGATGCACAAACATCAAAGCGCTGATTTTTTGGCGATCGTTTAATGAGTGTGGAACCCAATTTTCGAGTTTTTTCACTTTTCCAATCGCCTTGAGGTGGTCAGCGACGGTCGTTTTACTGACTTTGAGTTGCTCTGCAAGTTCTCGAACAGTTGTTTTGGGGTTTTCTTCCACCACTGATCGCAGAACATCATCATTAAGAGAGGAAGGCCTTCCACGACCTTCTTCATCTTCAAGGCTGAAATCTCCCTCCCGAAATTTTTTAAACCACCTTTGCACAGTGCACTCATTAACACAACCCTCGCCCCAGACTTGGTTAATGTTTCTAGCCGTTTGGGCTCCGCTTCGGCCGAGTTTAAACTCGTAAAAGAAAATCGTACGAAATTCTCGCTTTGACATTATAAGGATGACTGAATTATTTCCAAGTAGCGGAATGCTACAGAGGTAAACAAACAATATCATTTGGAAGAGGATTAATAAGTGTTGACATTCATACAAATGAGTAATCCTGTAAACGTAAACAGAATATTTTATATAGATTTTTTTTAATGAAAACTTAAAATCCTGCATTATTTTCCGGACAACCCAATAGTTTCCTTTTGCGATGATGTTTTGCGTGGAAATGGGACGTGTCTAAGGTATTTCTTAGGTTTTGTTTGGTTTGTAACACGACACCATAATGCCCGAGAGGGTCGTCGAAAGTGCCGCAAATGTTTTAGGCCGGACAGGGCGAAACGGCCTATTTTCTGCCCGAATGTGAACGACCCTTGAAATATTTTTAGACCTGGTTTTGACTTTCCTATCTGAAATATTTTTTCTCATCTTTGTAGTGCACAAGGAGAGGGGTAGACATTTGAAAATTTTCTCAGATCAACCCGGATGAGGATGTCCGGCTCAGATATCGTCTTGGATGACAAACGCAAAAATCTCCACTTTTTTAATTAATTAATTTTTAATAATCCCTGGTTTTATTTTAATCAATCTTCTTTGCCAAGGAGAACTTTGAAATATCGTTGAATCGGGCCTATTAAACGCCAACAATGTACAAATTTCACGCAAACATTGCTTAAATGTAAAAAATTGTTGTTGGCATTATTCATTTCTAAAATTTCACAGCAAAAGGTTGCATTTTAAATATGAAAATATCTTTAAAACTGTTCAAACAATCCAACACGGCACACTTATTAAATTGATAAACAATAAATATTATTTAATTAGCTAAGGTTTAACGATTAATCAAAGTATCATGTTGAATTTGGCGATGTGAAAAAATTCGCCGACAGTTTTATTGTAAAGATATATTTTTGAGTCCGGCATCTACAGAAGACTTGACGAAACGAGTGTCAAATTTATATTCTGACCAAACGTGTTCAACCACCCTTAGAAATGACATGACTTTATGTATATTTTAATAATAAAAAAAGAATTATTATATTAAAATAAAAATACAATATTAAAAGCAAAAAGATATTGTTCTTCAGACTGTATTTATACATTGAAAAATTAGATGAAAGATGCCATTTAGGAAAAAGGAGTGAAATTTGGATTGGTCAGATATGAACAACTTGGAAAAATATGTGCCAGAGTTAGTGGAGTTCATAGATTGCCATTTTAAAACATATGCTTATATTGAATGATGTCAAATGTAGAATACAAATATATTTTTAAAATGAAAAGAAATATTATATTTCTTATATTTTATTATATACGTAGTAAGTAATTAAAAAATTCATGTTAAAAAAATACTTCATAATTTTGGACTTTTAAGAGGTCATCTTCAGTTCCACAATTTTCTTTATCAATTTATTAAATTTCTTTCTAAATTGTTTAAATCCATAAAATCTAATTATTACTTCATTTTCCTTGTTGAAAGGAGATGACATATTTTACGTACTTTCCATATACTATTAATTAACTCATATATTTATTTTTATTTAATTTTTTTTTCTGTGCTTGACATTTGGTCCTCAAAGCGATAAATTTTTAGATGGCACACCTTGAATTCCATTTATGTGATATCTTTTTCACAAGGCTAAGACATCTTTCTGTTAGATTCAGAAATAGAAAGATATGTAAGTAGATTGATAAAAAGCTGGATAGATCGAGCGAGTGAAAAAGAGGGAGAGATTGATTGATTGATTGATCATCGCTTTATTTAACAATCGCTCATGGTTTGGTCTCTAGGACAACACTTACACCTGAAGTGAAATTACAGTAGGTATCTGTTACAAACTATATACTTGTTTATAATGGATTAACACATAAAATTTATAAACGTAAGTGACATACATTATCAACATCTTAACATGAAAATCTTTGTACTTAATTGAGGAAAAAGAGAGAAGAAAAGACAATATTACAGTTTAATATTTTTACACATATTTTGATATAAAATAATCCTTTAGTTTTTTTCTAAACGTACTTATTTTATACAATAATTTCGGGGATTCGAACTTAGAATTTTTTATCTCAACTGAAAACCTTAATTAATTGTAAAGATATTAATTGGTCAAGTGGACCACGAAACTAGTGAATTTAATAAGTTTAAAATGAAGTATACCTTCACTAAAGCTCTCCGTGGCCATTTCATTTGTCGCCGAGAATCAAACTGATTACACGACATTTGAAAAATGGAAAAAAGGAGGGAAAATTCGAAAGGTGTGGTTGAGATGGGAGGTTGGTGTCCGAGTGGATCGAGGTCACATAGCTCAAGTGGTAGAGCAGCGGCGTATCTAGCCGAAGATCGTGGGTTCGAATCCCGCTCGTGCCATTGACTTTTTTATCTCAACTGAAAAACCTTAATTAATTGTAAAGATATTAATTGGTCAAGCGGACCACGAAACTAGTGAATATAATATTATATCGTGAAACAGCAGGATAAAAGGAGAAAAGTAAAATCAAATAAATGAATTTTCATGCGAAACCGACTGCTTGGAGAAAAAACAACTCTACAATTTATGATTTGATATTTAAAAAAAATTATATAAATATAAAGTAGGGATTAGCACTATCAGTAGCTGTCGTCGACGAGGGGTTAGTACCACTTTACAATACTTTTTCATATTTTTAACTATTTAAATTCCATGTGCTATGCCGGGATTTGAACTCAGAACTACTCGGGTGTCATTGCCACCGATTACTCGGCTACAGCGGTTCTCCTGACTATACAAAAATATATTGTATTACTACTATATGTATTCACCTGTAACTTTTCTATCGTCGTTTCTATCAGCACATTTTTTTTAAATTTTCCGGTTTACGACAGAAGTTGTAGATTTCTCTCTCTCTCTCTCTCTCTCTCTATATATATATATATATATATATATATAAAAGTGTCCTTACCTATGAAATTTAGACGGTGTCGACGACCTTCCCCCATTTTTACGTTGCATTTCGCTTTTTTTCACCCGCCCTGAGAGGGGGAGGCGTTAATTTTAGAGGCTTACACCTTAATCTGGCTAAATATTTCCGCCTGACTGCTCTATTAGCGGAAAAAAGAGCAAAAATTCCCTTGGAAATGCAAAATTGAGCTGTCTAGTAGTTAGTTGATGGATGTCATCGGCAGGTCGTCAATAAGAAAAAAAAGATGTTATAATTGCAAAAATGACAAGACTTGATTATACTGTGTATGATAGATTTTTGTGGAATATATTCTTAAATCGAGAAATACATAGTCCCTCTATAGAATCGCTATTTAAGGACAATGATTTTCTCTCCTCTTTTCAGTGTGTATCACAACAATCCACTACATCATAAACATCCATTTATTTAATTTCACGGTGAATGTTTTGTTTGTGAATATGTCAACCTAGTTTAAATTATTATAAAAGTTCATCTTATGATTCAATAAATTTATCTGATTTTTTAAAACTACGAGGTTATAATAACCCACAGGGTGTCGTGGCGGTTTTTTTGATAACAACATCCATTTGTGAGCCTAATGAAGGGCTGCTGGATTCGAACCAGGGACCTTTTACCTCACAGTGATGAGCACCGGGTCATCGCCAAAGGCGTTGCGGCAACCGACGGCCACCACGTTGCATTTTGACATTGTATTTTATTTATTTTTTTAAATTTATGTATAAAGATTCATTTTATATTTGAGGCTGTTTTATCATAGCGAATGTCAATATAGTAACATACAAGACTAAGCGGAAGTAATGATCATTAATGATGAATAATTACACATCGTTGCACGGACGTAATATTGTGACGTGGTCTAGCAATAATAATTGCCATTGTTGTGTGTAAAATCGTTTATGTCTATAAACAATTCAGATCTTTGAATGTTTCTTTTATGATCTTCAAGGTTATCTATTTTTATTTTTATTTCCAATGCTTTCCTCATGGCTATCTAAGCAGAATGTTTTGCGCTGGTGGAAAAAATTAAATTCGATAGCGAAACAAATAATTTGAGCGAGTCATTCAGATGGAGTCGTTGACCTGCCGAAACACATGTACTTTGTCTGGTGGCAGCTAAAGTTCACAAGAACGAGCCACCTCCCCCCCTAAAAAATAAAAAATAAAAAATTAACGTACGATGCAAAACTACAGTAAACCAAAACAATAAAACAGTTTGATTAATTTAGAATCATATCCAAGATTAGCAAAGTAAATATCAAAAAAGTCAATATCAGTTTTATAAAGAAAACTATGAACCTGGCATTCCATTTCACACAGAAAATTACAGTATTAACTATAGCATAAAGCTCCTATCATAGTTACATAATGTAACATAATGTATTTTCATTTTAGAGCATCCTGGTACTACTACTAAAGACAGTCAAAGTCGAGGCAGACAGATAGATAATTCCATATATACGTAAAATTATACAATAATAAGTATAATAATGGAATATATAGTTACGTACATACATAGATAGATAGAAGATAGATAAATCAAAAGAAAGAAAGAAAGAGAGAGAGAGAGAGAGAGAGAGAGAGAGAGAGAGAGAGAGAGAGAGAGGTAGATAGTAGTCACTATGCCCTTTTATGAATAACCTAATTTATCACATCAGGCAAAATTACAATAATAAGTATAATAATGAATAGATAGTTAAATACATACATAGATAGATAGAAGATAGATAAGATAGATAAATCAAAAGAAAGAAAGAAACAAAGAAAGAGAGAGAGAGAGGCGAGAGAGAGAGAGAGAGAGAGAGAGAGAGAGAGTGAGAGAGAGAGAGAACAGTTTCCTGTAAGTAGTTTTTGGGATAACTAAAAATTTAATAATCGTGGTAATTTCGTTTCTTCAACCAACCTTACATTCAACAACTTGAAGAGAGAGAGAGAGAGAGAGAGAGAGTGAGAGAGAGAAGATTCTTCCTCTTTCGCGGTTATTAAACTTTTTTCAACTATCTACGGTTTTCGTCATAAATCTACTCTTAGATCTTGAACTATTCATTTATGGGGAAGAGCGATCAAAAGAAGGCATCATGGTAAAACAAAGCAGAAACTAAATCTTTCAAAAACTGTTATATTTAAAATTTAAAAAACTGAATTTGCAACCTCGTTGAAAAAAAATTACGACCGAACTTAGCAAATTTCATAACACTTTGTTCGTTTGATACCATTTCTAGCGGTGTACCTTCTCTTTAATTAGAACGAACTAAAATCCGGGAATTTTGTGCTAAGTGGGAAAAAAGTTATGACGATTTGTAAAGGGGTAATGGGATAAATAATAATTAATAATAATAAATAATAATAATTTAATTTTGTTTCCTGGGCAAAAGTTATATCTAAACTTTAATTTAATAAATAAGCGCAAAAAGAATCAAATGTGAAACAAAGAATATACTAAAATAAATATAAAATAAACAGATAATAAACATATTGAACAACGAAAGCTGAAAAAATTGGACAAAATATCTTCATTAATCACAGGCAAAAGTAAAATAATTCAAAAACCAAAAACAAGAAAAATTTAACGTGAAAAAACAAATATAAAAAAGAGACAATAAACACAGTGAACAACCAAATTACGTCGATGTGTGCGCGCGTGCGTTTGCGTATGTATGAAGATAAAGATGGTTTTTACAACCTTTTTACCAAAACATGAACTGAGAGTTCTAGAAGGTTTCCTTTTCTAAAAGAAATTTAACGCTATTTTCAATGTGTGTGTGGTTTTTTTAAAGGATTTTCCAAAAATGATTCCAAAAACTCATGATCTACGAGATATTATAACGAAATCCGTAGATAGTTGAAGAAAAACATAAAATGTTGAACAAAATCTATGAAATGGTTTAAAATCGGACCATGGTTCATACAATCTTTTATGTCGCATTTGAGGTGCAGATATACCTGATGAAATTTTATTCACGTCACCCTGTATATCTGTCGTCTTCAACTGACCCCCTTCATGCGACTTTTTCTATCTCCCTCTTTAACATCCCCTGTCTCTCTATACTTTTCTACTCTCTAGTTTTCCGTTTATGTTTTGAATCGACCAGCAAAGTGCAAAACGGTTTTCTAGGTCAGGCGAACAACTTCCCGCCAGGATATTGTCAAAGTCACTCTGGCAAAGATAACACAAAGTATTAGAAAATCGTCGTAATCTAGGAACTAAATTCATTCAAGTTGTTCAACCTATTGGCGCTTTTCGCCGGGGGAAAACAGTGGACGTTCCGTCTCATGAAAAGAAGGTGAACGAGGTCAACAGCCGTGTTGAATAACGTTACTTCAAAAATATTGTCACCAGCTATGAATGCGAGATCCTCTTAAAATAGAAAACCGCGATAAAAAAATAAAAATATCAACGGACTATTCCGCCAGTTCGTAACAAAACCCGTGCTGTGCTGATTGAAAAGGAATCCCTCTTCTAACGAGATGATACCCTTACAGAACTCGAATTATCAAAAGCAAAAATAATCTCAACGAAAATTTAAACACAAAATTATTGTTATTAATTATTACAATTAATTAAAGTTTTTAGTTGAGATGAAAAAAAGTTAATGGCACGAGCGGGATTCGAACCCGAATAGAAAAATGGGAAAAAGGAGGGAAAACTCATAAGGTGGGGTTGAGATGGGAAGTTGGTGTCCGAGTGGATCGAGGTCATTATATCTCAAGTGGTAGAGCAGCGGCGTATCTAGCCGAAGATCGTGGGTTCGAATCCCGCTCGTGCCATTAACTTTTTTTCATCTCAACTAAAAACTTTAATTANTCGAATCCCGCTCGTGCCATTAACTTTTTTTTCATCTCAACTAAAAACTTTAATTAATTGTAATGTATTAATTGGTCAAGCGGACCACGAAATTAGAGATTTTAATAAGTTATTAATTATATTTAGAACTTTTGTTCTGCCATTTATTACAAGTGATCAAAGAGAACGAAACTTACGAAAAATTACGAATTTTTAGATCCGTATAAGTCTAAAATTTGACCTGAGAGAAACCATATAACATTTTTTTTTAAACAAGCCACACAAAACAATACAAATGTTCTCCTTTATCAAATAAAATAATCAAATTTTCAGATCTCTTTACTTCGCCTGCCTCATTCTCTCTCCCTCAGTTTTTCTCTCTCTCTCTCTCTCTCTCTCTCTCTCTCTCTCTCTCTCTCTCTCTCTCTCTCTCATTCTCTATATCTGCTTCTATCTCTCATTAGATGAATCTCGATCTTTCTGTCAATATATCTAAGGAATGTATTTACCCATCCTCCACCCCGCCGTGCCTAAGAGAGACACAATACCGACGGAACAAAAACAGCTACATGGCATGGTTATTTTTGGCAATTACAATTTTTGGGAGGGTTTAATTTTTTTAGGCTTTCATATCATCTCTCCTATAATTTGAGGCAAAAGGAAGGTATGGGAGATTGTATATATTTAAACTAATTCAAAGGATCTCCCTGTACTGGTTTCACCTTTGAAAGTAGTACAACATATTTACTTTTATATTTGCATTAAAATTTTGTATTGTTTAATTAAATCAAGAGAAAAACAGCCCGAGGTAAAATTTTCTAAGGAATGAATGCAATTTAATAAAATAACTAAACAATAAGAAAATATCCCAACATAACCTAGCCATAAAAAAGGCCAAGTTTCCGACCCCTCCAAAAAATTTATCCTATCAATGTAACGATATTTACACTGTGGGGTTCTCTTTTTAGTCCATAACCTGAGAGGGCTGAAAATAAAAGATAAATGTTCAAAACTCTTTCCCAAAAAAAGTCAGCCCATCAAAGTAGTTTTTTTTTATTGCTTAACAATTGGCCAGTTTCTCAATACAGATTAAAACATCAGGACCATGTGTGCTCACACAGGAGAGCTGGGTGAAGGGAAGGTAACAAGAAATGAAAAAATTTCTGGACTCCTCATTCAAAATATTTTATGGACTAAAAAAGAACGGACTTTGTCACAGTGTAGATATTACATTGATAGGCTATTTTTTGGAGGGGGTCTGTAATTTGGCCCTTTTTCCGGTTATGTTTTCTGTTGGTGTAACTATTTTCTTGTTCGCTTTAGCATCGTGGGCATTGTCTTGTTTTTTGTATGTAGTAGATTTTTCTCTTGTAAACAGGGCAAATTGCAGTTTTCAGATTCGTACCTGTACTTATCATGTAAGACCTACATTTGTACGAAATATCACATTTCTACTTATACGGGAAGTCGTTTATAATTTTGACGATGAGGCTACCCCCTTATTACAAATATAAAATAGAAAAAAAAATAGAAGAAAAATACGGATAGATAATGAAATATAGATTAGAAGCGGTAAATTTCAAATGATTGATAGCAAGCTCTTTGCTCTCTTTTTAACACGATATTTCACAAATTTCTTCGCAGGCTCTGGTATGCGTTATATGGATTCCTCTGCATTACTGATTGAGGAAATAAATCCTTGCGTATTTACTTTTGTATTCCACACATATATTCACACTCTTGTATTCAGGAAACAACAAGGCGTTTGTCTTATTTTCGTTTCCTTCTTCAATTGCAAGAGGGTTCTAGGACGTTGGCCACCCTGCAATAAAATAAGGGCCATAAAGGAGGAAATACGTTGGGTCAGGTCAGGACCAAAACGATTCCTGCTTGGGGTAGGTTGTTTTCATTTGAGCAAGATCATGGCAGAGTGGGGTGCATCCATCTCCACCCTACTCCGATGCAAGTGAGGTAGGTCATGGCGCCCCTAGCCCTTCCACAATCCGTTCCCGACCCCTCCATTTTCAGGCCGGTTTTGGATTTCTTTCGAAGAAGGAAGAAGGAAAGGTCGATTGTGGTTGGAACCCAGTAATATAAATCCCTGAGATGGCCGATATTCGCGTTGTAGCCATAGATTGTTGTTGTAGACTTTGAACAGTCCATACGCCGTACTTTCCTCTGTCAAAATTGGAACAAAAAACAGCTTTCAGTACAGAAAATAGGAATAACTATTTTTGGTGTTGTGATGGCCGACAACTCAAGCATGAACAGACCGACCAAATTTGGGGTTTCTCAAATTTATCGTGAACAGAAAATTGCATTTCCTGGGAAAGATCGATTGAGAGAGAGGGAGGGAGAAAGACAGTGTGTGTATGAAGAGAAAGAGATAAAGAAAGATAGATAGATAAAGTTAAAGATAGATTGATAGATAATGGTTACATAGATATATGGATAGATATAAAAAGAGATAGACACATATATAGGTAGATAAAGATAGATAGATAGATAGAAAGGTAAATAGATAGTTATCGAAAGAGATATACACATATATAGGTAGATAAAGATAGATAGATTTTTTAATAGTTATAGAAAGAGATAAGCACATATATAGGTAGATAAAGATAGATAGATACATACATACATAGATAAATAGATAGATATAGAAAGAGATAGACACATATATAGATAGATAAAGATATATAGATACTTAGAAAGATATAGAAAGAGATAGACACATATATAAGTAGATAATGATAGATAGACAGATACATAATTGATAGATAGATAAATATATAGAAATAGAAAGAGATAGACACATATGTACAACATAAAGATAGATAGGTAGATACATAATTGATAGATAGATATAGNCCCACCCACCCTCTCACACACACACACACACTCTCTCTCTCTCTCTCTCTCTCTCTCTCTCTCTCTCTCTCACCGTCTTTTCTTTCTTTCTCGTCCTCTCGCTATCTACCTATCTATATCTATCTATCCATCTTGGAATATTTATCTAACTATTCCTACCATTTTAATCCCTGAAATTAACTAACTTCCTCAATTTTACAACATTCGCCTTTATTTTTCTCACTCTTTGTCTGCCTTTTTCTTCATGTACGACAAGAGTTGTCCCAAACGATCCAGCCAGATTGTGTGACTTACATTAATTGAAACGATAATCACAAAAATATTCTCAATATACAGAAGCAAAAACGCTTCATTTAATTTTTACGGCCAAAAAAACAAGTAATGAGGAGGGAGAGAGAGAAAGAGAGAGAGAGAAAGAGAGAGAGAGAGAGAGAGAGTGAGAAAGAGAGAGTGAGAGTCTTGCGGACGGACTTACTTACAAGGAAAGAGATGGGATTACATAGAAGAAAAGAAAAAGAAAACTAGATAGAAAAATCTAAATGAATACACTAAAGAGAAATATAGATAAATATAGAGATGTACAGCGAGAGAGAGAGAGAGAGAGAGAGAGAAAGAGAGATAAAGAGAGAGAGAGTCGTGCGGACAGACAAAGGGACAGGAAAGAAAGAGAATAGTGTATAGATGGAGCTGTGGAGAGAACAGAAAGTGAGGAGGGAAAGAGAATGAGAAGTTAGAATAAATAGAATTGAACATAGACCGGGGAAGAATAGGTAATGTCATTCACATAAAATTGCTTAATTATAAACAAATATTGAAAAAATTATTTACGAAACAGCAGGAATCCATAAAGAGTAATAACTGAACGTATCTCATCTATCAACCGTTGGCAAATGCTTTAAAAATACTTTAAGATAGATTGATTTTTCAAAGTAAATTTTTTTCATAGATGAAAATACATTTTTTACAAAATTATTGATATAGGTGAGAGTTTTTAATTTTTCGTTATTCCTTAGCCATCTCTACGTTATGGATTTTTTTATCCTATTGAATATAAATTTGAAAATTTGAATGATTTCATAATTTGCTCGTCCTTCTTATTTAAATATATACTCTACATCTTTTCCCACCCGGGGATAGGGACGAAACTAGATATCTGTTGTCATGGCATCACTGGCTTGAGGACGTTGACTCCGTCAGCTGACGTCCCGACTATGGATTCCGGTTCATTTGTCCGATTTTGCCGCTAGTTCGGACTTTGGACCTTTTTGAGGCAAAATTTGCACACGGACAAAAGGCCGAATAACGGTTGGTCAGCTAAAATGAAAATCATTGCTGTATCGGAACGGCCAGGAATGACCGGCAGCTGGCTGTTGACCCCTAGGGGTCATGTAACTGCGATCGAATATCGCCCTTAAAATGTACCGACGTTCTACTTCATTTATTATTATAAATATTTACAAGAATATCTAAAAGTATAACAATAGTCATGTAATTATAGGAAAATATCTATCTAATAAACACAATAATAACAAACAACATGCATAGCATACAAATTCTGATCGTAGCAAAATTACATAAAAATACAATATAATATCCAAACAAATTTTTTTACGATTTATAAATCAGGCTAAAAAATAAAGTAGAAAAATTTTCTAAACAAGAAAACATGGTTTGTTAAACATTGTAGGACTTAATAGGCATGGCCGGATTTGATGAATCACCATGTACGAAAAAGCGTGCATTGATCAGTAGAAGTGCAACTTTGAACAAAAGTGCGCAGCAGAAAAAAATGTGGTTAATATATCAACATCGGTCGCGAGACTTGGCGGACTAGTACGTGAAGTTCTCCCTTGACGGAAAAAGTTCCCGGAAAATGCGTACGTCCCGGAAGATGGTTCGTTTCATGTTCCACCTCCGAAAGTATGGGCTTTAGCCGGAGTTCGTCGACCCCCCGATCAATGTCGGCCGTCACGTGACTTTGTGCAGGTCCGGGATTTTGTCTCTCTTTAATTTTCCGATAATTTATTATAATTAATTATAAATATAAATTAATATTTATAAATTCTAATTTTTTTGCATTTTGTTTTTCAGGTAAGTCGATCTTCTATTTTCCCTTGGTCCTTTCTTTTTGATCCTTGTTTTCAAACCAGCAAATTTTATGTAAGTACACGCATGGTGTATTATGAAAAATTGCTTTCAAAGAATCCTAAAATTTACGTTTTTACATAAAATTAAAACTTTTTTTAGCCAATTGGCATTTTTAGTAATATTTGTTAGATTTTAACAGAATCGTATTAAACGGAACAACATGTTAAAAACTTACTAATTCTGTACATTTTCTTTTAAGCGATAAATCCAAAACTAAATTTTTTACTAAAAATTGTTAAGTTTTATGGAAAGAAACGCGAATTGCCAAATGAAAAAAAAATCATAAACTTATCCAAGATTGTATACTGAACACGTTTTATACGTTTGCTAAACTATTATTTTTTATTTAACCAAATTAACATTTGTTAACCGTTCAGAAAAACAACCTGTTGGTCAATATTTTACAAGCGTTTAGTGACCTGCCTATGTAGACTAAAATACATTAGGTTAATACACAGTTTTCCTCTAAATGGAGCACGATTTATTCTACCAGTCCATCTTTCTTTTGTGTTTTGTGGTATTTGTCTCATAGTATGTCACATAGAGAAGTATTGGTTTACGAAGTTATTTGGATAAATAAATATAGAATAGTTGGGATCAAGAATCATCCCTTAAGAAACTCTTAGACTTAAATGTTTATTATATTTTTTTAAAATCTGAATAATGTTTCTTTATATATATTGTGATTATACTTTTTCAAGTTTACCTCATTTTATCTAAGCCCATTATCATAGTATCAACATTATTTTCTGCACGTACTTTTCATACAGTATTTTTCCCCCTTCCATGAACGTATTCAACTTCAACAAACTTATGTCATTGTTGATAGCTGATATGTGTTTCTCTTGGCATAAAAGTTTTCTTTGTATATCTCCCTTGTTAAAAATGCCTTCATTCAAAAATGTCTCGAATATATTTAAATATTCTATACATGTTGTATAAAGAAACGCAGTGTTAGTTTTCTTAACGTGATGAAACATTGTTATCGGAGATGGTTTATTTTCAATGATCAATTAATCAAACTGGCAAATAATTGAATGCTGGACTTTTGAGTGAAGCAATTAAAAATTGCCTTTGATTCTAATCGCAACATAATTATTTGTTAGAAATTGTAATTTTGCCAACACTGGTCGACGTTTTAATCTGCAATTTTTGCAGGGTTAGTATATCGGACGCATTTCGGCATCTACAGCGGTAAAAAAAGAAACAATGGTGATAAAACACGTTTGATTCCACAATGTAGGGAGGAAAGTCATGCCAAAATGATAGATAACGGCCCAACTACAAGCTCGTCTCCCCGCAGACCACACGGAAAATTGTTAGCAATTATTTATAAAATTACTGTTCTATTTAAATCAAATTAAATTATAATTTAGCAACTCACAAATGATATTGCTTAATTAATATTAATTTTTTGGTGAAAGTAAATTATAAAAAGCTCTTAAGGTCTTTGCGCCTTCGTCCGTGCACGATACCCCACCGTCAAGACCGTACGGTGTTGCGGAACTGTATAACCAGTTTTTAACTACTAACATTTCTCATTATATTACTGTTAATTTATCATTGTTATATTTTTATCTATTTGCTTTTACACTTGTGTAATTATTATTTTGTGTAACAAAAACCAAAATATATGCTTTTTCGTTTTTTACTATTATCTTTTTGCCATGTTAGTTTATAGATTTATTACCTATTTGAACGTAATTAAGCCAACAGTAAATACGATATCGTTATTGTAATAAAATTAATATCAATAAAAAAGTGTCAATTCGCGTAAAATTGCATAGATTAATGTGTAGAATAATGATTAATGTAGATTTGAAATCTACAGTATATTTAGAATAAATATAATACAAATAAAATAAATTCGATATATAATTAACAAACGTTTATTTTTTTAATATTATTTTGGCTTTACTTTAACTTTATTTTTGGGCTTTAGAACAAAACACTCCACAATAGATCACGTTCACCGGATTACTGTTAATAGAAATAACTTTGGAAGAGAACATATCTAATTCGTTTTGTTTCTCGACGTAACTGGTGCCATGACAAAGTCTACTAATTAAAACTAAAGTCTTTTAGCTAAATCTAAGCTAAAAAACTAATTCTTGAACTAAAAAAAATTCTTACAGCCTAGTACGTACAAACTCTCTCCTCCGAGGAAAGCAAGAGGAGATATTTAATAACAATGGCTGTAATCCCCCATATTAGTTTGATTCTGTTCTATACCAGTAATGGAAAACATGCCAGATACAATCATGGATCTAGAAGTCTGTCAGTAGAAAATAGTAGTGAAACATCGACAGGAAAACTGCGAAACATGATCAACCGATTGAGAAATGGATAACAGATTGGGCAAAAATGAAAATAAATTAATGTAAGTCTGATGACCTTGCCTTTGATTTTGGTTTATCTGTTCGTCTATCTCTCTCTCTCTCTCTCTCTCTCTCTCTCTCTCTCTCTCTCTCTCNCACACACACACACACACACACACACACACACACACACACACACACACACACACACACACACACACACACACACACACACGTGGAACGTTTTAAAACTTATTAATTTGTTAAAAAACATGACCGTAGAGGGTGCTACAAAGGTGTCCGCTCTATTCAGGAAATCATGCACTAAAGATTGCACTGCTAATATAGTTGACTTTAACTGCGTTATCTGCACGCAATTTAACAAAAACATTCATCAAACGAGAAAAAATATACACACCAGTATTGCTGCGTTAAGTAATAAATATGCACCGCATTTAGATTACAAGAAGATAAAACAGAAAAATATTGACTATGGCGCTTAATCCTGGAAGAATAAATAACTCAGATAGATTACCTATATCGACTATTGGTTTCCTTTAGATATATCTTCACCGATCCTTGAGAGCACTCCACCTCCATCAGAAGTTTGTAATGGTTTATAATTTCAAACAAAATCAATATATATCAATTTTTCAATCAAAGGTCATTCTAAAGATACAAAAACAGGGATTCATTTAAGATTCAAAAATTCATAAAGCAACTCGACAGACGGCTAAAGCCATTGTCAATTTAGCTTTTTTTGAAAATGTAAAGGTAATGTAAATACTTAGAAAATAAAGCCTTTATTCATTCATTCATTCAAAATCGATATCGCATTTATACAAGAAACGTAAACTATTGAATTCAAAATCGTCTCAATTCCCAATCACTATAAAATTGTCAATAAAAGCCAGAAAAGAATCAGAGCCGCTGTCACAGTTATAAATGTTGATGCCATTGTACACTCTAAAGTTTCTAACGGGGATAATGGTTGAGATAAGACTAAAAGATTTTACTTCTGCATCGACGGTGTTAATATGCCTCACAATGGGAAATTAGATACTGACATTGAAGGGTTAGACATAATTCAGGCTCTCACAATTTCCAAATAATCATTAATTAACGGTCACTAAATAGTACACAAGTTAGACATAACGATAATCGACACTAGTCATACTAGAATTCATTCACACTTCCCCAGAATTCTCGATATTCCTCGGGAAAATTTTAGATATGCCCCTCCATTCGAGCTAATAACTTACATATACACTTCCCAAATTATTCATACTACCCCAGAGTATGAATATTCCTTGGGGTAATTGGGTAGAAGCCCCTTCACTCAGGCTAATAAATTAAATTCACACACTAAACTTTGTTCACACAACTCTAGAGTACTTGAATTCCTCGGGGTAATTGAGGATATGGCCCTCCTTTCACGATAAAAATTACATACACACATCATAAATCGTTCACATACTAGAATTCGTTCATACTAACCCAGAATTCTCTATATTCCTCGAGAAAATTTTAGATATGCCCTTCCATTCGCGCTAATAAATTACATACACACCACAAATTATTCACACTACCCCAGAGTATTTGATACTCCTCTAGGTAATTGGGGAGAAGTTCCTTCACTCACACTAATAAATTACATTCACACACATTAAACTTTGTTCACAATACCCTAGAATTCTCGATATTCCTCGGGAAAATTTTAGATATGCCTCTCCATTCGAGCTAATAAATTACATACACACTTCACAAATTATTCACACTATCCCAGAGTATTTGATATTCGTCTAGGTAATTGGGGAGAAGTCCCTTCACTCACACTAATAAATTACATTCACACACATTAAACTTTGTTCACAATACCCCAGAATTCTCGATATTCCTCGGGAAATTTTTAGATATGCCCCTCCATTCGAGCTAATAAATTACATACTAATAGTAAATTACTAGTGAGGATGGACTCAAACGCTAGATCAACAGCATGGTTAGACAGACTGACTAATGAGATAGGTCACCCTTTGGAGGAATATATAGCTTCCACAGCGTTTTTCATATTGAACGAACCAGAAATTAAGCGTCTAGCAGTGTCAGAAGCTATTTCGACTTACCGATCTTAATCACACAACTGATAACCTATGTTGCTGCAAGGAATCATTCCCTTGAAGAAAATCCGATCACGGCTTTATAATCATTGAAATAAATTACAGAACATCAGTCAGGTCTAGAACAGAACCTCCTCTCCTAAAATTTAATACCGAAAAGGCGAAATTTCAAGAGGTAATAAACGGGAATGTTAATAAATTAGGCGACAAAAATGAAAATCTCAATGACGTGGAAAAATTAGATAAGAACTTGGTCAAATTTATTAAAAGCGCCAAAGACATACAGACATTCGTCGAAACATTTTATGGAAACGTGAATTCCCCGAGGTTTAAAACAATGGAGTAACCGGATGTTCGTTGCTGGAACGATGAACTGGACTCGTTAAGGAAAATAGTTAATACTAGCAGAAAACGATGCCACAGGACTTATAATAAACACACAGATCCGAGAAGGCCGCAGAAATCACTTTAAACCTACGAAAAAATCAAAATAAGATTAGCGAATCATAAATGATCTTTTGGAAAATATTCTGCCTCCAGTCGCCAACAAATACCCCTTGGAACCTAGCTACAAAGCCGCCGCAGGGAAATTAAAAAGAAGCAATTGTACATTGGGTATGAAACGTGCAAAAACAAATAAACATTAAAACAACAAATTAACTTTGTCATTATTTCTTGGTATTTGTTATAATATACTTATGTGTTTTTACGTTTTTCTCTGCCCGTCAAAATACCGACCACCGGGTTTTTGCACGAAAAAAGCCAAATTTGACAATGCATATTTTCTTACCCATTTAAGTCACTGACCTGCGCTAAATATCAATTTTAGACAATTTTAGGCCGAACTAGATGGCTTTTTTAAATATTTTCCTAGCTTAAGTCATTCATCAGTAAATTCACAAATTTCGGATCATACTAATTATTGCACGTTTTACGAAATTTCAAAGTAAGCTGTGGAGCCAGAAAATCGTCCTGTAGCGGCGCCTTATAGTAATTGATGAGAAATTTTAATAAGCTTCGAATTGGTAACCTTCCACATTGCCGGATTTCTCAACCGTTTTCGAGTTATTCGCGATTTTTGGGCAAAAAAATTGTTTTGTTACGAGCTTATGGAAAAAACCGATCATGATCTGTATCTATCCCGATTTTAGTATACATCAACCTATTATTTCAATACGGTATTCGATGCCAAACTCACAACGCCTGTGAATTGGGAAGGAAAGTTCAATTTCCGTGATGAGGTAAACAAGTTTTTTTTTGAGTCCTCGGTACAAAAGTTGTAGATCCCAATATTTTCGAAAACATGACGGTTCAAGATTTATACATTCTTGAAAATCGGGAAATAGAGAGAAACTGATCCTTTTTTTTCCATGAGACCGTAAAAGACCACGTTTTCGCCCAAAAATTGCGAATAACTCGAAAACTGTTGAGAAATCGGGCAAAGTGGAATGTGCCCAATTGAAAGCTCATTAAAATTGCCTATCAATTTCTACAGTTCGTCGCTTCAGGACGATTTCCTGGCTCCACGACTCAATTTGAAGTTTTCGTAAAAAGTGCAAACATTAACATGTTCCCGAATTTTTAAATTTACAGGAGAATGACTGAAGCTAAAAAAACATTTTAAAAACCCAACTTTTTCGGCCTAAAATTTTCTAAAAAATGAGACCTAGCGCATGTCAGTGACTTAAAAAGTTGAGAAAATTGCAATTTGGCCATTTTTCGTGTAAATATCAGGTGGTCGGTTTTTTGATGGGCACTGTATATTAAAGGGCTTACGAGAACAAGAAACACGTAAAAACATAAATATATTATAAAAAATACCAAAAAATAAATACAATGTTAATTTGTTTATTTGCTTTTGCACGTTTCATACCCAATACCTTTCATACCTGCTAAACAAAATTTCCTATGAAAAAAGGAAAAACTTCTCGCATATTTTTTTGTGATTTTATTAATAAATTTACTATTGAAAAAGGTATTTTAAATTTTTAATAATTATCTTTTAAGACATGTCAATAGGGTCTTCAATGGTTACCGGACTTGAACATGATTCAAAGGAGCTCTGCACGTCTGGCCCATTAGCTCAGTTGGTTAGAGCGTCGTGCTAATAACGCGAAGGTCGCGGGTTCGATCCCCTCATGGGCCAAAAATTTTTTTTCACTTTTTACCTTCTCAAATTGAGAAATTTGTTATATATCACAAAGTACTTTGTATTTATATGTTATATTTAAAACCTTTTTAATAATTATTGTTCCCCAGACGAAAATCCCAGGTTGTGATAGGTACAAACAAATTAGTGTTTGTTACAACTTGCCTGACCGAGCTTATTTATTGTAAGGGCAATACCGTAATGTCTTAGCAATAATGTATGTATCGATATAGTATATAGTATAGTATATATACTTCGATATAGTATGTATACTTATCACTATATGCATTTAATTATTAATCATTACAGAAAGATTGAGAGATTGATTAATGCTTTATTTATTTATATTCTCATTGTATTGGTTAGCTCTAATTACTCTTACACAAGGGATAAGATTTATTTATTGTGCATTATTTTTTATACTGTTTTCAATTCTACAGTATATTTACGTTTGTGTTTTATTTTTAATTTATTACATGTTTATTTTTAGTTTGGACCATGGAAGCATAGAATTGTGTGGCTATTGTGTACATATATTTTTATTGTTATATTTATAGATTTTACGTTTTAGTGGCCAATTGTACAAGTTACTTCTTTCAATTAATTATTCGTTTTATATAAGGTTTTGGTTGAGATAAAATTGATAATATATATAATGTGCAATTGATTATATTTATAAATTCATATAAATGTAGTTTATAATTGATTTCGTACATTTCCCACTTAAATTTACGTTTTTGTAGAAAAAGGCATCCAACGTCATAGCGAGAGAAAATATACACATAGATAGATAGATAGAGAGTGAGAGAGAGAGAGAGAGAGAGAGAGAGAGAGAGAGAGAGAGAGANAGATAGATAGATAGATAGATAGATTGATAGATAGATAGATAGATAGATAGATAGATAGATAGATAGATAGATAGATAGATAGATAGATAGATAGAGAGAGAGAGAGAGATAGAGTGAGAAAGAGAGGAAAAATAAAATTGTCAGAATTACATATGGAAAATAGGCAATTTAAAATGCATCTTACAAATACTAATTTTAGCTAATTACGAATTAATTCTAAATAAATCATAAATCAATAACGAGAGGAGGACCTCCGGGATAAGGTTGCAGTTGTTACAGTCGTTGGCAATATTGGGACTGAGTCGGTCGTCAAAGAAATTTGAGAATCAATCTTCAGACATATTTAATGTTGTTTTGTAAGTTCTATATAGTAATATATTGTAGATTATTAAATCAATTGTACAAATATGTTTTTCCTAATTTGAAATTAATACAGGCTCTGATGATGACCTTAAAATAGGTTGAAAGCTTGGCAGTAGTAACTAAATTTGCTTTCGTCTTGAAGACCAGATCTTGATGCAGTTCGTAAATACCGTAAAGTTCGCAATAAAGTATATTTTGGTAATTTATAACATGTATGGTCATGGGGTAGTTTCTGGGCCAGTAACCTTTGGGTTCAATGATCTTGTTTAGAGGAAGTAAAGGTGCCAATTGAATATAACGGTCGAAAGTGAAAAAAGCAGGTGGCATTTTGTCAAAAGGCGCCTTGTGCAACGAACTTTGAATAAGCTCCGTCCTTTATTTAAAAAAAAAATCCCGTCTCTTTTTCCCTTTTTTTCTTTTGGTGAAGGGTAGGCGGAAGGACGGATTGCATTTGCAGGAAGAAGTCGTTGCCGGTTGCATAACGCGTAAAAGTCACCGCGGGAAGAAAGCTCGCCGATTCGACTTTCACTCTCGCTAAAGAGAAAGCAGCCATAGCCGATGAGACGAACGACCTCAGCTCACACCAAGACAGGTCAAATGAGATAATGCTTCAATAATTAAATGTTATTGACAAACCGCATAATTCGAGATAACAAAGTCATTTTGCAATGTTTTATTTGGATTTAGTCGTCAGATCAACTTTCCACGTTTGCCTTTACTCGAAACTTAGCAGTGATGTTGATTGTTGTGATTTTCCTTCATGATAATTTTGAATAGAGTTTATGTCGGAATAGTAATAACTTGCCCTTTAATTAATCTAGCGAGAATTCACGGTCCAGAAGAGGCTATTTCACATCAAACATATCATTTGTGTGTATCATAATCACTAGCCAAAATTCGTGCTTCTCTCTCACTCCCTCCCTCTCTCCCTCTCTCTCTCTCTCTCTCACACACACACACACACACACAATATCTCTCTCTCTCTTCTTCTTTCTTTCTCTCTATTAGAAACAAAACAAAACAAATGAAATAAACTGTAAAAAACTGCATATGTATAGTCTTTAACACCCTCTACCTTTTTTCTCTTCATTGTTGTCTTCTCTCCCTCTTTTCTCTTTTTCTTTATATACCCCTGATTATTTTTCTTTCAGTAAAAGTAATCTTTTTCCCTCTCCTCTCTCCTATTCCGTCTGTCTGCCTGTCTGTCTCTCTCTCTCTCTCTCTCTTTTTTTTCTTGTAATAGTAATCTTTATATGAGGAATGGCATTTTCTTTGGGAGGCTTTCTTGGGGGAACGTAAGCGATTTTCTTAATAGTCACTTTGCGTAAATAGGAGGATAGTGGAGTCAAGAGACTTAATTAAAGCCGTTAAACCTGAAGAATTGCTCCGGTTATGCTCTATCTCTTGTAAATGCCAGATTAGCCGTTGGCATCTTTATGTTCCATTGTATTCCATAGGGGAGACATTGTTATGGTCGTTGCCCCCTGCTCCCTTTTGTACTGCATGCTTAGCATGTTCCCCACAGCCGGGTCTAAATTGAGGCACTTTACGCCAAGTTGGACTTCACCAAGAGTCACTCGATCAATCAAAAGGCGATAGTTAAATTAAAAATTGTCCTGAATAAACTTTTAAATAGTTTAAGGTTGATAAAATTAAACGTTTTCATGCATTCCTTTTAAACTCGAATTTGTTCAAAATTATTATTGTTTATCAAGTCAAAAAAAGAAAACTAAACTTTTGGTGCAAAGTTGTCTGTTGATCATTCCAAGTGATATAGTTATGACTATTTATATAGATCAACCTGTGTTTTTATAGATCTAGTTTTATGAATCTTTTATTAATTTTTATTTTCTAATTATAAATCTGTGTGTGCTGTTAAACTAACTTATTGTCATATAACACTCATGTTAATCTCTCTCTCTCTTTCTGTCTCTCTCTCTCTCTCTCTCTCTCTCTCTCTCTCTCATCTCCACTCATGTGTTTATATATTTATACTTTTCTACCTACTCTCTTCTGCTTTTCTTTCTTTATATGTCAGATTTTCGTAGTGCTTTTCTCTTTATCTGTCTCATCTTTTTTCTTAATACATTCTCCGTTGCTCTATTCGTCTCTGCCCCTTTCGCTCTTTCTATCTCTATGTATCTCATCCCCAACAATGTCCTTCTTTATTTTACTGTTCTCGATCTACCTACTCCATTCTGCGATCTTCTTTTTCTGTCAGATTTTCGTATTGTCCCCTGTTTATCTGCCCGATCCTTACTTTTATCAATTATTCTCCCCCCTCTCTCTCTCGTAGTAAATATTTATCAATTCTTCTCTCCCTCTCTCTCTTTCTTTCGTTCACTTAACTCTTTTTCTCTCATTCACTCTCTTTCATTCTTTGATCCTTTCTTTCTTTATCTGATTTAAAGTTATGTAAAAAATACTATTTCCACTCGTTTTTCAAACACCGCAGTCGAAATATTGCTAAAACTAAAATAAATAAATAAAACAACGCAAACAAATAAATAACCTTTGTAGGAAATTGTAGGAAAACATTCTCACTTTCTATTATGAAAGAACTTATGAACCAAATTGAAAATAGTGGAATAAGATTGTTAGCATTAGTTTTTGGGATGGCTAAGGATGGTTAATAGCAGCATGTAGTTTGATTATCACTGTTATATCTGGCTTTATATAATACTTTTCTTGTTGAACCTGGTTTTTTGAACAGGTATCGATATTCTCGCTATTTTGTGTGGCGATTAGTGACCGTTAATCGATATTTATTTAGAAATCGTGAGATGCGGTCTGGTGTGATGTAGGTTTCAGAAAAACATTTTCGTTATCGGGCCAACGTTCGAAACGATAAAGAAAATGTTTTTCTGAAACCTACATCACACCAGACCGCATCTCACGATTTCTAAATAAATTCTCGCTATTTTTTCAAGAATTTATTTTAAAAATTTTGAAAAGTTAAACCTGGTTAAGTCGAAAGTTGGTTAGTTTTAGGTTTACTAAATATGTTATTCGATTAAAAATTTTAGTTTTTAAATTTGTTTCATGTTAAGCTCTCTACCTTCTTTATACAAAATTCATTTGCCATCAATTTTTTAGATTATCAAATTTCTTTTGTAAATAAGAAAACAAGGCTCTATTGGATTAATGGTTTCCGGGGCGGAACGACATGAACTTGATTATGCCGGTTGACGACCCCTGACACCATTTTGGCGAAGCCCTGGCGACTTTCACTTCGGCTCATTGCCCCCCCCCCCAAGGGAACCGCCGTTGCTGGCTCTGACTGTCCCCGGCCGGACGTTTACAAATTATAATTTATGTCAAAGATTTGACTGGGCCTCATTGACCTTTTTGGAAATTCAGAAGGCACGATGCCGAGTTTCTCTTGGTTTCGACTGACAGCGACATTCGGCATACGATTGATCGGCAAAATTGTTACCTTTATGCTAACGAGAGGCGATTAACTGTTGGCATCCGGGGGAATAACATACGCCGTCAATTATTGTCCTTCTGCGAGAGAACAGAATTTTTACTTAAAGATACTTTTCCATTTACGAAAATAAATAAAAAAATATTTTTAATTAATTAAGGTTTTGGTTGAGATAAAAAAAGTTAGTGTCACAAGCGGGATTCGAACCCACGACCTTCGGCTAAATACGCCGCTGCTCTACCACTTGAGCTGTCGCCATTTCAATCCACTCGGACACTAACTTCCCATCTCAACCCCACCTTTGGAATTTTCCCTCCTTTTTGCCATTTTTCAAATTTCGTGTAATTTATTTGATTCTCGGCGACAAATGAAATGGCTACGGAGAGCTTTAGTGAAGTATACTTCATTTTGCTTATTACATTTTATCAGGTTTCGTGGTCCGCTTGACCAAATAAGTTCTTTTCAATTAATTAAGGTTTCGGTTGAGATAAAAAAGTCAGTGTCAAAAACGGGATTTGAAAAATGGAAAAAAGGAGGGAAAATTCAAAAGGTGGAGTTGAGATGGGAAGTTAGTGTCCGAGTGGATCGAAGTCACGATAGCTCAAGTGGTAGAGCAGCGGCGTATTTAGCCGAAGGTCGTGGGTTCGAATCCCGCTTGTGACACTGACTTTTTTATCTCAACCAAAACCTTCAGACAGATCACAGATCAGACAGTAATGCAATAAACTATTTTCAAAACTGCTAACTAAAATTGTCTGAAAAACTTTTGGAAACGTGGCGGATTAGCGGAACTGCAAAGTTAAAAAAAAATAAATAAACCGATTCCAAGCGAAAACTCCGGCAGTTTAACTATGTCTAATAAAACATGAGAATATGATCCAAAATAAAAATTTGGAAGTGCACAACTATATACAATTCATTATTTTTCGTGGTCCGCTTGACCAATTAATATCATTCAATTAATTAAGGTTTTTAGTTGAGATAAAAATCACACGATATTTGAAAAATGGCAAAAAGGAGGGAAAATTCAAAAGGTAGGGTTGAGATGTGAAGTTAGTGCCCGAGTGGATCGAAGTCACGATAGCTCAAGTGGTAGAGCAGCGGCGTATTTAGCCGAAGGTCGTGGGTTCGAATCCCGCTTGTGACACTGACTTTTTTATCTCAACCAAAACCTTAACTAATTGAAAAGAATTTATTTGGTCAAGTGTACCACGAAACCTAATAAAATGAAAAATAAAAAAGTCAAATCAACTGGCCACTAATGAAAAATCATGATCCCGTGACTGATGCAAATAAAATTCGGAGAGTCAGATATAAAATTTAAAAAAAAAATTATTTTTATTTTCCTTATTGAGGATGCAAGAATATTATGCCAAAATCATTTTAAAATTATGCTCTCCATTTACCCTGCTCCTAAGCTTCAGGAACTTATAATTTTAAATTATTAATAATTTTCTTTTATTTTTACCTAAAAAATATATACTTATTTTTAAAAAATGTTTAAAAAACATATTTAAAGCCCAATCACATTCCCTAAATAATGCTAAATATTAATAGTTAACAGTACGCCGGCTCGTTCAGTGAAAATGGATAAAAATCAATCATCGATATCAATCATTTTAAACCGCTCGAACATAAATGACACAGATTGGAATAAATTTATCCCGGGAATCAGGCTGATAAAACAATATTAATTAACAACATTATTAAGATAGATTGGACGTCCAGGCGCGAATCTCGACTTGTGGCAATCCAGACTAATTCTGGTAAATGGGACCTAAGGGCTCGGTCTCAAACTAATTGATCGGCTTATTTGACAAATATGATCAAAGGCAAAAAAACTTAAATAATTAGTTAAATGTGAAAGATAGTGACAGGATGAGAAATTTATCTAAAAAAGGAGATGTATGATAAACAGATAGCATGAGCAAGTGTAAGGGGGAGGCATTACTAATATATCACGGAAAAATGGAGAAAAAGCAAGAAATAGTAGTAAAATAGAAACCTGTAAGTAAATCAATGGGGATATTAAGAGATATCTAGATAGATAGATAGATAGATAGATAAAGAGAGATAGAGAGAGAGAAAGAGAGAGAGAGAGAGAGAGAGAGAGAGAGAGAGAGTGATGTACAGAGGACAAGGAGAAAGCGAGTTGACAAGAATGCGATAGAGTAATAATAAAAAAATAATAAGACAACAGACTGAAAAATAAAGAGGCAGTAGGAAAATATAACACATCAAGAATGAAAACCAAAGATCAAACATAGCAGGTCGATGTACAGCAGATGATAAATAGGAAAATGACAGGGGATATAAGAGAAAGAGAGATGGCAAGAAGGAGAGAGAGAATGATTGGGGGTGAGAAAGAGAATGTGTGAGACTGAAACAGAGAGAAGACGAGAAACCGATAAAGAAAAGAACAGCAAGTTAACAAAAAAAGTATGCGATACTATAGAGAAAAGAAAGGAGGCAGTACGAAAAAGTAGTAAATAAAATCAAAGGTAAAGCATCAAAAGTACAGGAATAAAGCAAAAAGAGAGAGTGAGAATGAAAAAAGAGAGAGTGAGAGAGAGAGAGAGGCAGAGAGAAAGAGAGAGAGAGAGAGAGAGAGAGAGAGAGAGAGAGAGAGCAAGAGTTCGCGATAGTAATAATGAGGATCAGAGTTGCAAGACAGAATAAAAGAGATGGTGTAAAAGAAAAAAGAACATATAAATAGATGAAGGTGAGAAAGGGAAACAGGTCTAAGAAATCGTGACAAAGAAAGAAAAGATAAAAAGTATATCAGAGAAACATTGTGAAAGCAGAGAAGAAAAGGAGGAGATAGTAGTGAGAGAGAGTGTGTAAAGAGTATTTTTATAGTAATATTGTTATGCTGAATAATTCCAATACTGAGTACAGGTCATATATTCATCAGAACTATAGATTCATGGATTATTTGAAATTCGCAGTTATTTCTATAAATAACTTATTTATTTTTGTCGTTCTTCTCCTTTCTCCAACGTTTTTATATACTTCATACTTCATGTACCCAATTTTCACTATCTATCTATTGCATGGCTGGAATCTTCATGTTTTACGTGTAAATTATTTACAAAATTGAACGCCAAAAGTAAATTTCGACAAAATTATTGTTACTCTTTAAGATTAAATTGTGAAGAAGTCAAATACGAAGGTAATAGGCGCAAAATAAAGAAGATTATATGGAAACACTGTGAGTGTAGAATCTTTGTTAAAGGCTCTGTGTTAGTGTTGAAATTGATGAAAATTATCTCGATCTTGTCTAGGTAGTTTTTCCTTTTCATACACGGTTTTCTCTTTCCTTCTTCGACAGCCGGCGCGGCGTGTGTCGGGTGGCAGAAAATCGTTTTGACATTGACGCCGTGCAAAGTGGTGTTGTCGGTTATGACGTAGCCGTAATTACGCAACTGCGGCGACGTCGAAAACGGGCGATCTGCGGCCGACTGGGGGAGATCGGCACGGCATGGGGTCGACGATCTCTCAGGAACTGGGTCAGGATCCCCTCTCCGGCCGTAACACAACCCTCGCACTGCCGCTCAGTCATGGCCTTTACTATCAAAAATAGTATCATTTCGCTCTGATTAAATGTTTGCTCGTTACATTGCCGTCTCGGGGAGATTTTTCCGTCCCAGTATCTTCCCAATGTAAAAGAATGTCTCCTGACAAGATAACAGATAAAAGCTTTTATACTTAATGACTTTGACAATGAGAAATTACAGAAAATTAGCAACCCAAAGGGTACAGCAGTACATAACAGAATTGTCACAACTGTCTTTTTAAAATGAATCCGGCTCCTAATTAAAAAAAAAAAAATAAAAGTAACCAAAATTAACCTTTTTTGTCATAGTCAACAAAACAGTAAATATCTAAAAACTCGCTGAAAAGTAATAAGAATATAGTATAGAAAAGAGAAAGTTAGAAATTAACATATAAGAATAGAAACGAACAGGATAAAAAGTAAAGTATACGGAAAATAAGGCGAAATCTAAACAAAAGATGAAATTTTAAAGCATCGCGTCGAAAAACCCAGTAAATCATCGAGAAGTAGATTTAGACCGGAGGAGAAAAGCAGAGAGACAAAGATTTAAAGAAGTAGAGATGAAATAACTATAAAAACAAAATAAAGGATCAGAGAGTGAGCGAATGGATTAAAAAGTGAAAACAAGCCGGATAAATACAGAGCGGGAGGAGGACATAATAGAAGAAAGTATAGATTTATTGTACAAACAAGAAACAAAAGCGTAAGATAGAATAAGAGAGAAAATTAGGTAGATGGATAGAGATTATATAGTGTGAATGAAATAGAGATTGATCTGTTAAAATAATTGAAAGAAATATACGTCAACCTAAATGAATAATATATTTAAAAAATATGATTCCAGTGTGCGTAGATGAACGTGAGGGAGATGTAGAGAAAGTAAAAGAGGTATAAAAATCAAGCAAAAAGAGGAGGTAGAGAGGAAGGCAAATAAGATGAAATTAAGAAAATAGATAGATAGAAAAGTCGATAGATAGATAGACAGAGGTAGATAGATAGATAAGTAGAGAGAGAGAGAGAGAGAGAGAGAGAGGAGAGGGAGGGAGCGAAAAAAGAGAGAGAGAGTGAGAAAGACAGGACGGGAGGAAATGGAAGAGGAGGTCGAGAGAAGGCAAATACGATGCAATTAAGGCAATAGTTATATAGAAAAGTGGATAGATATCGGGTTGTCCGGAAAATAATGCAGGATTTTGGTATTAAACAAAAAAAAAGAAACTAGTTACTTTAAAGCAATGTTCTTTAATCAAAATAATTTCCCATACTCTCAATACATTTCTCCCAACGTGTTGGTAACTTATTAATTCCGTCTGAGTAGAATTCAGAATTTTTAGAATTGATAAATGCATTTTCCAGTTCCGTTTGATTTTTGAATATTATGTGTTGTAAGTAGTGGTCCAGGTGTCTAAAAAAATGGTAGTCAGTAGGCGAGAGGTCCGGAGAGTAGGGTGGGTGAGGCAAAGTTTCATAGCCAAGCTCCAATAATTTTTGTGACGTTACACGTGACACATGTGGTCGAGCGTTGTCATGCAACAAAATGGGCCCTTTCCGATTGACCAAAGAGGGCTTCATTACTGCCAATTTCTGATGCATGGTATTAATTTGGTTACAGTATGATTCAGCATTGATGGTTTCGCCAGGATTTAAGAAGCTGTAGTGTATTAAACCAAATGAAGCCCACCATACCGTAACCATTACCTTTTTTTGATGAGTTGGGGGCTTTGGAGCTTCTCCTTTGTCGAGCCACTGTCCAGAACGTCTAGTGTTATCGTAGAGAATCCACTTTTCGTCACATGTAACAATTCTGGCCAGAAATGGGTCATTTTTGTTTCGACAAAGAAGTGATGCACAAATATCAAAGCGCTGATTTTTTTGGCGATCGTTTAATGAGTGTGGAACCCAATTTTCGAGTTTTTTCACTTTTCCAATCGCCTTGAGGTGGTCAGCAACGGTCGTTTTACTGACTTTGAGTTGCTCTGCAAGTTCTCGAACAGTTGTTTTGGGGTTTTCTTCCACCACTGATCGCAGAACATCATCATTAAGAGAGGAAGGCCTTCCACGACCTTCTTCATCTTCAAGGCTGAAATCTCCCTCCCGAAATTTTTTAAACCACCTTTGCACAGTGCACTCATTAACACAACCCTCGCCCCAGACTTGGTTAATGTTTCTAGCCGTTTGGGCTCCGCTTCGGCCGAGTTTAAACTCGTAAAAGAAAATCGTACGAAATTCTCGCTTTGACATTATAAGGATGACTGAATTATTTCCAAGTAGCGGAATGCTACAGAGGTAAACAAACAATATCATTTGGAAGAGGATTAATAAGTGTTGACATTAAACAGAATATTTTATATAGATTTTTTTTAATGAAAACTTAAAATCCTGCATTATTTTCCGGACAACCCAATAGATAGACAGAGATAGATAGACAGATATAGATAGACAGAGATAGATAGATAGATAAATAGAGAGAGAGAAAGAGAGAGAGAGAGAGAGAGAGAGAGAGAGAGCGAAAGAGAGAAAGAGAACGAGAAAGGCAAATATGATGGACTACAGACAACAAATAGATAGATAGATACATATATAGTTAGATAGATAGATAGATAGATAGATAGATAGAGAGAGAGAGAGAGAGAGAGAGAGAGTGAGAGAGAGAGAGAGAGACAGACAGACAGACAGACATAGACATTAGCTAGAAAACATAAAAATAAATAAAGATAACGATAGATGAGAGATAACTAGACATAATATAGAGCACGATGGAGTCTGTGAAAGTGACAAGACTTCTAATTTAAAAAGTTGAAGTATTTTTGGTGAAGTTCTACTCCTGGCACACCAGAGAAAAAGGGTGGATGCTGGAGTGTGCGAGAAGAGTCCAACAGGCTTTAACCAATAACGTACTAAACATTCATTTATAGAATGAATGTATGCTTAAATTTTGCTAATTTTATCTAAATGCTTAAAAAGTAATGGTTGTCCCAACAGAATTCAAGCATGATCCCATTAACAAATAATTAGAACTGATTGTTTAACAATCATTAGTGATGCTGTTATATAATGTTATACAATGGTTTTGTTTAGCTGTATTTCTTATGGTGTTTGGAAGGTTTTATTTTTTTCGTATGTAGTTTTTTGTTTGTTCATGCAGTTTAGGCAGTTTGAATAAACCTAAATTTTGATGATCGTTTGGTGAGTCCACAGGCGAGGTTAATGTCTTTTCTTAAAAAATAGAAAGAGTTATGATGTTTTAGCATAAATCGAGTTAATTAATCACAAAAATTAACGCTTATCCCATTCCACCCAACTTTTTCAAATTTTCAGGCGGAATGACAGCCGTCGACATTTCCATCAGAAATCCCCGGGCGGGGAGGAAAATTATGCAACCGCCGTCCGAACTGGACAAAAGGACCCTATGAATAGAGATCAAGTTTATAAATAGAGGTTCCCCCTGGAAAAAAATTACGGCCCGTTAAACCTGAAGCGAAAAGCCGACTTCCTGAAAGGGATTGGGCAAATTTCGGGATTAGGGACGCCCTCTCCAGAAGAATGATGCCCCGAAGATTGCGCAACCTCTGGGGAGAAAAGTGCGAGGTTTCAGGTGTAAGTCAAGGACCTATTTCTAGGTCTGATTTCGAAACATCTACTACAAACCGTTCTGAAAACATGTGAGCGTTATCAATTTCGGCCCAGAGCGATAAAATTGGACGATTACAAGATCAAGGCGCCAGTCTAGATTTGACTGAAGTCGAGTTATTTCCAGCCGCGCGGAAGGTCCTGGTCGAAAATCCCCTACCGCCAAATCACATCGAAAGATAAATGTTTCTTTAAATAATATAGTTAATATGATTTATGTTAAAGCGGAGAATGATCCGTGCGTTTCGAAACTTCTCAGTTATGACTCAAGGACCTACAACGTTATTTCCATCACACCGTAACGTCTGTTCATTGTTCGACTAGCCCTAGTTGCACAAGGTGCATTTTATGAACACAGGATACACGAAACATCTTTTATCACTTATCCTTCATAGAAGCACATAAATATAAAACTTATAAACAACCTATAATTTTAAGTTTAATTCATTATATAGTTTTAATCAAAGGTCTTGATTGAAATTGAAAAGCTAGTGTCAACCAAGACCTTGGATTAAAAGTATACTTATTTAAACAATTAATAGGTTCAATTATGACTACTAAATACATATCCATATATGGAGTACTATAGCTTTAAGTCCATCCCCGCTGTCTAACGTGTATATTCACCCAATAGCTTGCTCAATTTTTGGATGACCCACGTCAAAATTCTAAGATTCAAATTATTTTATTCCCACTTATTAAAACATTAAACATTACATAATTCTGAAATTTGATCGCTTCTATCCTTACTTGGAAAGACCAGTGATGATGAATAGCCGAATAGTGTCTGACAGACCAAAACAATGAGAGTAAGCAGACCGAACATGATCAGATGAAAGACTATATTCAAATTCTCTAGTTTCGTGGTCCGCTTGACCAATTAATATCATTCAATTAATTAAGGTTTTTAGTTGAGATAAAAAAGTCAGTGTGACGAGCGGGATTCGAACCCACGACCTTCGGCTTAATACGCCGCTACTCTACCAGTTGAGCTAACGCGACTTCGATCCACTCAGGCACTAACTTCCCATCTCAACCTCACTTTTTGAATTTTCCTCCTTTTTGCCATTTTTCAAATATCGCGTAATTTATTTGATTCTCGCTGACAAATGAAATGGCCACGGAGAGCTTTAGTGAAGTATACTTCATTTTAACTTATTAAATTCACTAGTTAATTAATATCATTCAATTCATGGCAAATTCAATTGAAAAATGGCAAAAAGGAGGGAAAATTCAAAAGGTGGGGTTGAGATGGGAAGTTAGTGCCTGAGTGGATCGAAGTCGCGATAGCTCAAGTGGGAGAGATGCGGTCTGGTGTGATGTAGGTTTCTGAAAAACATTTTCTTTATCGTGCCGACGTTTCGATCTTTATTGAGATCATCTTCAGGGCCTGGGATTTACAAACATTGTTTACATATAACAATTACATTTTGGATGTGGAAATTAAAAATTAAATATCGATTAACGGTCACTAATCACCACACTCAACTAAAAACCTTAATTGAATTTTATCCAAAGTTAATATAAGCCTTGATTATAGGTTTGCTTATAAAAATCAGCACTGCATACTTAACACCTTCTAAAATACTGCTATTGGGATAAACATTTGAGCATTCCGGTCTTATCAACTATCTTTATATAGATGTTTGAATACCCCTGAACAGACACAACCTGTAAGATATCAATTACTTTTCAATCGCTTTACATGCACACCCACTCAATCATACTTTCCATGGAGGTCATACTAGCCAACACAGGTCGAAATAGAAAGCACCCTCTCCTTGGGGGAAGACGACATTTTCCTTAGCTGATAAATCCGCCTAGAAGTACAAGTGTAGCTAGTGGTTAAAAGCAAGCTACAACAAACTTGGTAACATCAACCAAACAACCCCGATGTTTATCCTACTTTAGGTAGGCATCCATAATCCGTTCCTGCATATATTGCCACAGCTGGGGATTTGGCATCTATTAAAGAAGCAGTATATTATTTCCAACAAGACTACCTAAATATTAAAAGAACGACAGTATAATGGGTGGACTGATGGTTCAATAAGCCCCGACCGGTTTAGAGATAGTGTCTTAATGGCAAATCAAAATCATCTGTTCTCTTTTAGTTTTATCTCTAGTAATTAAAGGCCGAACAGCTTGGTTTTAATACTTCTCTAGCCGTCTTTAGAAATGATATCCTCGAGTCCTTTAGTATCCCAGGAATCATGTGCTCCTCGATTCAAGTACCTACTATCATATCTGATGATTTACCAATATATCTGTTAAAGAAGCTGAATGTAAACAAAAGTGCCTAGATTTTAAAAGGAAGATACTGTCAAGCCTATACGGATGGTTCCATATGACCGGAAGGATGTGGAAATACGGTCAAAATTGCAAATCAAAAATACCGATTTTTCTTTAGTCCTATCTCGAATAATTACAGTGCCGAACAGATTGGTATGAATACATCTTTATCCATCTTTAGGGAAGAGAGAAATCCTCGGGTCCTACATCATCCAGGAATATGGGTCATATGACGCTCGGTTCCAGAACTCACTGTCTTAGTTGGTGATTTAGTAAACATATCTGTTCAAGAAGCTGTATACCAAATACAAACAAAAATGCCTGGATTTTAAAAGGAAGGTACTATAATGCTGTTCAGATGATTCCATATGCCCGGAAGGATTTGGATATAAGTCATCATTGCAAATCAAAAATGCTTATTCTCCTTGAGACCTATAGGTATCCTCTAGAGTCACTGCCATAGTTGGTGTTTTAACAGATATATCTGTCAGTCTAACTGCGTACTGTGTTCATACAAGAGTACCAAGAGATTAAAAGGAGATACCATAAAGTCTATAATGTGATTCCCTAAGCCCGGAAGGGTTAGGAGATGCTTTCATCCGTGAAATCAAATATGACTCCTTGAGTCATATCTCGAGTAAATTGCTGAACAGCTTGGAATAATATACGAGTAATATGCTCTTGATTCGATGGCATATTGCTATAGCTGATAATTTCGCAAATCTTTTAAAAGCGATGCTTATTATAGACAAAGAAAAGTAAGTTGACATTGATAGAAAGATACCATGATGCGAACGGATGGTTCCATAAGTCTAGGGAGAGTTGAAGCTTTGATGTCTGAATTTTTCGGTTTTTGTCTTTATATATCAGTTTTTGGGGCTTTATATAAGTAAAGTTTCGTATGCTTCAAACCAGTGGGAACATGAATAATTTCATTTTTTCTTTTAAATGCCAGTCCAAACAAGCAGCAAAATATTCATATAGAAAATATTTCCAAAATGTCTTCGATTTCCTGTTATCATTTTATGCCCACAATGAATTTTTGTACAAAAAAATAAGTAACCATGTGTACTGAAAAAACGTAAAATAGAATGGTTTTGGCGAAATCACACGGACCAAAGTTCAATATGGATCGGATAACTGTTCTAAATTTTTATTTCATCAAATAACGCGTATTATCTCGTTAGATCCGCATAACTTTGGGCTCGTTAATTGCCTCTGACGACCGGAAAAAGGTCCCAGTGGTACAGTTCCGGTCAGAGACAAAGGTCCGCTTGACACAGAAATTGCATCCGTCTGAGGTTCAATGTTTCCTAACGGAACGGAAAAACAATAAAACCACATTGAAAACATTAAAAAACGTTAAATTGTCCTGATAACTAGAACCTTGAAGGATTAACTGTAAAAATAGTTATCCGGTCAAAAAAACAGAAACTGGGTCTAAAAGCGATAAGGAATAAATCCAGACTTCTATGAGAAATTCGAGATAAAATTCCAGATACGTTGTTCCCATTTATTGTAAGAATAAATCAAGAACGTTCATGTTTAACAAGATAGTGTTTTTGATTTATTGATTGTAATTTTATTTGTATTGTTTGCCTTTATATTGAGTTATTTTTAAAGTATGCCCCTTGGATGAGTAAGAAGTCAAAACGTATCACAATGCTAGATAATTAGGCAAATCTTGTCTTGAATACTTTTGACACGAAACATAGATGTAGACAATATATTGTTAGTCATGATTATGAGTGTTTACATTTTCATTAAGCCTAACTTCTTAAAGTAATTTTGAAACCTAATTAATCACGCAGAGGAGATCGAACGGTAAATGATTGCCAGGCAACGGCAATTTCAAGTTTCCAGTGCATAGCATGCATTGTTGGGTGTATTAATTAAGGGTGAAGCATCAGCCGGATCGATGGTACTCTAACTTAATCGTCGGAATTTTCACGTTGTAAAATCCCATTTGATTTTATACGTGGGTTTTTATAACTTTTTAATTCCAAGTTATAATCTTTTTTTTATAATTCTATCCACTTTTTGGTACAAAGTAAAATAACATTGGGCCAAAAGGACCGCCCTTGATATGGGGCTGAAATTGAGGCCGAGCACACGTGAGGTCTACACTGTTTCCTTTAGATGTTCAAAGATAGAAGCGCCAAAACTGCCAGGAAAATCGACTGGGCCAAAACAATCAAAATGTACCAAATGGACTTTTAAAAACATACGTTATATTCACCAAAGCCTATACCTTTTATTTTTAACAGGCTGGCCCAAAGGTTTAAAAGAATCGGACTATATTAATGATATTAGGTTAACAGGTTATTATTTTCCAAAATCGACGAAAAAAGTGAAAAGATCAAATAATTTAAATATAGTTAGAGATGAGGTTCTAGCATAAACTTTAAAGCAAAAGATTAATTGATATATAGCTCATCTGATGGATTAAAACTAAATAGTTAAAGAAGTGTATATCCAATACTTAAGAAATTTATCGATACAACCTAATAAATAACTAAAACACTTAGACAAATAATATAAATACATACATACATTCATGAGCAATAAATGTTTAAAAAAATAAAAAACCTAACCTGATAAATAAAAAAGATGCTTGATAAGTAAAAAATATAATAAAGGGGTTGTGTGATTAAGAGGTAGTAAGTACATGTTATGTGTAGTAGGGAAGTTAAATGTATACCCATAATAAACAGTGATTGTTATAATTATAACATTCAGTAAAAAACGAGAACCCTGTCAAAATCAATTAAGAATCCTCAATAAACATCTGAAAATCCAACAATTAATTCCTAAAACTTACCAAGTTTGAAAAATTGACTCTCTCATCCTCTAATAATACTACAGATCCCATCGTACAAGCCTACCTATTATTCTTATTTGTAAAACATGTTATCAAACATATTATTTTAACTAGTTTTTAATTTTTTTTCAGGTAAGTTCAAAGTTACAATATGACATTTTGTAAGTACTCACACTCATGTGTATATTTTTTATTTATATTTTTAATTATTCAGAAATCGTGACATGCGGTCTGGTGTGATGTAGGTTTCAGAAAAACATTTTCTTTATCGTGCCAACGTTTCGATCTTTATTGAGATCATCTTCAGGGCTCAAAGTGTTTGTTTTCTGCGTAAGTGTGCTATTCTTGCTTGTACTGTTGAGAGTCAATAAAGATCGAAACGTATATGACACGCAGGAATGATACACTTACGCAGAAAACAAACACTTTGAGTGAGTAGAAATACTTTAATTGAATATAAAAAATATATTTTTTTGCATTGTATAAATTCACTTTTTTCCACATCCGACATGTATTTGTTAAATTTAAACAATTTTTGTAAATCCCAGGCCCTGAAGATGATCTCAATAAAGTTCGAAACGTTGGCACGATAAAGGAAATGTTTTTCTGAAACCTACATCACACCAGACCCATCTCACGATTTCTGGATAATTATCGACTAACGGTCACTAATCACCACACATAAATAAATAAATTGATAACGACATAAAATAATAGATTGTTTTTCCATCGAAAGATAAATACATAACTTAATAAGGAATTGATTTAGTAACTGTAAAAATATAGTGAAAAGACTGTATGATTAAGGTACAGTAACAGACAGATTAAACTGACTCCAAATTTAACGATAAAATAAATAGATAAATTCATAACGTGATAGATATTTCACCTCAAAGGTGAAACGAATATATAGCATTTTTCAGTCAAATGAAACTTTTTTGAACCAAATGAAACTTTTTTCAATCAAATGAAACTTTTTTTCAATCAAATAAAAGTTGTTTCGCAATAATCCGGATTTCGAGCCCTTTAGCTCATCATCAGGTTGAAGGGTTTCTACAAACACGTCTCTCGACATGAATTGCAAAAGTGAACCCTCTGTTAACTCCGCCAAAGCGAAAACGCTCTTCAACCTGATGATGGGCTAAAGGGCTCGAAATCCGGATTTGTTGCGAAACAACTCACTGTGAGTAGGAACCATATTTTTAAAACGGATTGAACTCCACACCAACTCCATCATTCACAATTTCTATCACAGAAAGTTGTTGCTCGCTGAAAAACATTTTTCTATCCTACTTAATTAAACTTCGACGGGGTGGATGGAGAAAAGTTTGATGAATACGGATCTTCACAAGAAACGTTCTTGTACCTAAGCCTTACGATTCAGTTATTGTAATATTAATATTCAATCATCATAAAAATTATTGTTAGTGCTATAATGTCATTTATTTATTCCTCTACATAATTATTATCATTAGGTTTTAGGTTTCATTTGCTTGAAAAAAGGTTTCATTTGATGAAAAAAAGTTTCATTTGATTAAAAAAAGTTCCATTTGATTAAAAAAAGGTTTCATTTGATTGAAAAAAAGTTTCATTTGCTTTAAAAAAAAGGATTCATTTGATTGAAAAAAGTTTCATTTGCTTGAAAAATGGTATCATTTGATTGAAAAAAAAGTTTCATTTGATTAAAAAAAGTTTCATTTGCTTGAAAAAAAGGTTTTCTTTTGATTGAAAAAAAGTTTCATTTGCTTGAAAAATGGTATCATTTGATTGAAAAAAGGTTTCATTTGATTGAAAAAAAGTTTCATTTGATTGAAAAAAGTTCCATTTGATTGAAAAAAGTTTCATTTGATTGAAAAAAGTTTCATTTGATTGATAAAGTTTCATTTGATTGGAAAAAAGTTTCATTTGATTGAAAAAAGGTTTCATTTGATTGAAAAATGGTTTCATTTGATTGGAAAAAGTTTCATTTGATTGAAGAAAGGTTTCTTTTGATTGGAAAAAAGATTCATTTGGTTGAAAAAGTTTCATTTGGTTGAAAAAAAGTTTCATTTGACTGAAAAATGCTATATAAAGGTTGTCCTTTTTAGACGGCCCGGCTGAATTTCACTTGAACCAATGAGGCTATCAAAAAAACAAAAAATACGTGTTTAATATGTTTTAGTCTAGTTTCAACTTTTTACCTTTTTTGGGGGAAAATTATACAGGGTACCACAAGCCCATTTCAACTTCCAAATTTCCAATACGACCCTATCCATCATGACACATCTTTTTAAAGGATTTTTACGCTGAAAACAATGGTGTAATTAGATTTTAAATTGGTCAAAAAATGATAAAATTATGGAACATTTTTGAAAAAATGCCGTTTGTTTCATTGTTAATTCAAATAATATGATTCTTCACTAAATTAAGCATTAATTGCCTTTATTGTTTACATTCTGCCTGTGTTTGTCAAATTCGCATTATGACAGCAAATCTTAATTCCTGGATGTAAATAAATTTTACAATAGAACCTATTCGTTATGTTGGGTATTCAGCGACCTCGTCCGTTTGCGGGAGGTAATCTTTTTCCCATGTGTTGCCAGATCTATTTTAGGACTTTGCCACTCAAATCACTCACCTGATTGGATCTAGAGTTTCTGTATAGTAAAAATCCTTAAGATAGCGTCAATAGGCAATAACATGCAAAATAAAATGTTATCTAATATAAATCATAAATATATTATAAGAAAAAGCCAGATAAGTTACGGCAAAAGTAAAAAACAAAGTTAGTTTCTTATTTTAATAATAAAACTATAAAATAAAATTATAGTATTAGTTTTAAATTAAAAAGTTAATTCAACAAAGCAACAACGGATGAGCTATTCAATGAATTAAGAAAAGAAAGAAAAACTAAGCTAGAATGAAGATACAAAATATATATTTAAAATAAAATAAACGTTCACTTGTGAGTACTTTTGATTTATAGAGAGTCGTTGAGACGCGACTGGTCCAGTTGACTGGACTTGACAAAAGGAAGGGCCGTTTCCATAGTAATTAAAAATACAAAACAAATCGCCGTAGCAACGGCGTCCTGTAAACACTGGTGCTCAAGACAACCGAAAGCGTAAACATTTGGTTCCCATAGCAACGGGAGGCGTAAACATTCGTTCCCCGTAGCAACGAGACCAAACAAACAAATTAAAAAGGAAAATACAATTTAAATTCAGGCGTAAACACGTTACATTAAGTATTCCATTCAAAATGAACGGAAGGGCACAATTTTCCGACAACAGTGAGTTAATATGTACGAGCTTTATTGATAGTGGTGGTATTGAGCGTTGTGCAGTCGAGTTGTACTACGAGAAATGCCTTGAAAGCCTAGAGTAAACCACAGAATGTTTATTCATATTATTCACAATATGAGGAGATACGGATCAGTTTCTGTTCCATCACCAAGAAACCAGAAGCGTAATTTCGACGAGGAGCTGAATATTTTACTGTATGTTCGCGAAAAACCGAATCCTTCTCTCCGAAATGATGGAAGGGTTTGAAGTTTTTCAAAAAATAAAATTAAAAATATACTCCGGACTTACAATTTTAAGCCATATCGCTCCCATCTTGTCCAGGGACTTCGGGACTCTGATTATGACAGGCGTCTAACGTTCCTTGCGCAAATGTCGATTTGGAAGGCTGAAGAAAACGTTCGTTCATACATCCTATGGACTGATGAATCTTCATCAGATTTAACTCCAATTGACTATTTACTGTTAGGCCATTTAAAAAACAGTGTCTACGCCAATCTTAACCCAACAACCTGAAGAAGTCGAAGAACTGCCGCAAAGGATAGAAAATGCTTTTGAATCCATCTCCCCTGACTATAGTGCATCGGTGAAGGGTGGTTAAAAGAGAAAATTTTTGCATCTTAACGCAAGGAAATCAGTTCGAACATAACAATTCACCTCTATTGGCATACTAAACCGTTGGCATTTTCGAACTTGGGCATAGGAAAATCTGCGAATTTCATACTCTTGTCATCATCAGGTGGTTCACAGTATCAACGTTTGGTGTGGACCTCTCGGAAATAAATTAATTGAGCCTTATTTCTACGAAAATAATTTAAATAGTGCTCAGTTCCTTAATTTTTTGATGAAGGTTGTACCAACAGTATTAGATGATGTTCCTCTGCGACAACGACAAAGAATGATTCTGTAGCTAGATGGATTCATAGCACATAATTCTTTGCAGTTGAGACGTTGTTTGAATCACCAATTCCGGTATAGGTGGATAGTACCTCATAGCCGATCTGTTGGCCTTCTTGTCACCAAATTTAACTCCAATTGGCTATTTACTGTTAGGCCATTAAAAAAACAGTGTCTACGCCAATCTTAACCCAACAACCTGAAGAAGTCGAAGAACTGCCGCGAAGGATAGAAAATGCTTGTGAATCCATCTCCCCTGAGAGTATTGTAAGCTCTGTGCATCGGTGAAGGGTGGTTAAAAGAGAAAATTTTTGCATCTTTAAGCAAGGAAGGCAGTTCGAACATAACAATAAATAGCAAACCAAATGACAACCTTTTTAAAAAAATTTCCAAAACTTTGTCGTTTTTTGATCAATTTAAAATCTGATCGCACCTTTGTTTGCAACAGAAAAAAATCTGTCAGAATGTATAGGTTGTATTGGAAATTTTGAAGTTGAACTTGGCTTAAGAAACCTTGCACAATTTCTCTCCAAAAAATGTAATAATTCGAAATTAGACTAAAAATATTAAACACGCTTTTTTTTGTCTTTTGATAGCGTCATTGGTTTAAGAGAAATTCAGCCGGGCCCTACAAAAGGGACACCCTGTATAGTAAAGGTAATGTATTGAAATGTAGAAAGCGAATAGCAAGACGTTTTTAATAATAGACGTTAAGGGTGAATATTTACTTATGCTGACACTGATGTCTGAATTTATTTTAATGCTTGTACGTTATTATTTTCCGTTTCATATTAGTTCGCCCATTCGTTTGAAATGTTAAAGTTTACCGACTAACGGGACATATGTAGAAATGGTCTGTTGGGAGGCTTTTGTCAACGCGTAACGGTCTTCACGGTTAATTGCCGCTTTAATTATATGTCGTATTTGCCATGGAAATTGTTTTTTTTCTTTTTTGCGGGTTGAGGGGGAGGGAAATGCGCGTGTCGTTATAGTTTCGATCCAGGATTCTTTTGTTTTATTAAAACTGCAATCTTGATCGACCCGGTTGTAACGTCCGAGTGCGATGCCCCCTGTGCTGAAATATTGATTCTGCTTCTGTTTCATATATCCATTTTAACAAAGTCGACTTGCTTTTTACGAGTATGCATGATTCTAACCCTAAAATAGATTTATTCGCTATTTTCCCATAAATGATCTTTCATGTTCAAACGTTCGCACTAGCGGGAACCCGCGGACCAGGAATTATGTTTAGGACGTGGATAATATTTCGGCTCGAATTTTATAATTAAACCTTTCTTTTATATAACAATTGTATCCTCGGGTTTTCCTCAAAAAACTCCTTTTACGATTATAAAAAAAATTTGTAGAAGTGTCGACGTTTCTACTTTTACTCGGATCCTCTTTAGAACATAAAGTGTGGTGGTATTCTTGTGGTTCATATAGGTTTTGTGGGAGCCTTGTGGCACAACCCTGAAGATTACCCCAATAAAGGTAGAAAAGTTGAAAAAGGTGTTTTTCTAAATTAACTCATTCTTTTTGTGGTCCGCTTGACCAATTAATATCGTTCAATTAATTAAGGTTTTAAGTTGGGATAAAAAAAGCCAGTGTCACGAGCGGGATTCGAACCCACGACCTTCGGCTAGAAACGCCGAACAAATTCAAAAGGTGGGGTCGAGATGGGAGGTTGGTGCCCGAGGGGATCGAGGTCATAATAGCTCAGGTGGTAGTGTAGCGGCGTATCTAGCCGAAGGTCGTGGGTTCGAATCCCCCTCGTGACACTGACTTTTTTATCCCAACTAAAAACCTTAATTAATTGAATTATAAACAAAATTAATTTAGCTAACAGTGTTTGACGATCGAATTAAATGAAAGAGCCAGAGGATCATAGTTGCAAGACAGCAGTGAAATTGGGCAAAATGCATATTATTGATTGACAATTTTATCATCTTTCTCTGATATTCGTTAGGCAATTTACTAAAACTACTAGAGGGAAATATATTAAAGTTTTTAAGACTCCTTGTTACTATTTGGTTTGTTTTGGTCCGCCTGTCCTCGCTGTGTTTTCCCTGGTTTGGAAATATGTTCAATCCTCTCTTGTTATAATAAATTTATTTAAGTAGTAATATTCTAAGGTTGAATCGAAGAGAAACAAACTAGCGAGTTCAAGCGGACCCGAGTTGCCGGACGACAAAAATTTGTTCCAACACCCCAAAATGAAGTAAATTAATGGAAAACATCTTGGATTTCCCATTATCTTGTTTACTTATAAAGGACATATAAAAATTGGTAACAAGAAGACAATTTAAGTTGGTGTTCAAGAAACCTCCTTATTAAAATTTTCATTATTTTGATCCGCCTGGTCTCGACGTTTTTTCCCCGGTTTCGTAACAGATTTGAAACTTCTGTTATGAGACAGCAAATAATGTTTAGATTATAATATTTGATTTGAGCAGAAAGATTTCAACTTTGAAGTTATATTGAAGAGAGGTTAACTGGCGAGAACCAGCGGATTGGAATGGCAAAACGACAGCAAAACTGGCCAAATTAAATATCTTCTTCAACTTCTTTAATTAGGGGCAACTTTAATAGGTCAATCTAGTAAAAACGAGAACAAGAACGTTATTAAAGTTGGCATTTAAGACTTCTCCTAGTTAGAATGTTTTGGTCTACATGTTCTCGCTTTTTTAGGTTTCATGTCAAATCTGCACTTTTATGATATAAAAATTGATTAAAAGGTTTATGTTAAGCAAGAAATCACATCAATTGGTCTGAGAAAGATTGGACTAAAATCTTCTTTTCGGATGAGTCAAAGTTTTGTTTAAGGTATTCTGACGGCCGAGAGAGGGTTTGGAGAAGAGCAGACGATAGATCACATTCACTCCGGAGGTGGTGGTGTTATGGTTTGGGCAGGCATTTCTATGGAGGTTCGCACAAGCTTGATCTTCATTGAGGGTTCTCTGACAGCTGCGCGATATATTGAAGATGTCTTATCAGAAGTTGTTACTTCTATGCTAATAATTGGCGACTTTTATTTTTATGACAATGCAAGGCCCCACTAAAGCTAGTTTCGTTGGTGACTGGTTGGAACGAGCTTCAATTCAATGTTTGCAGCGGCTAGCATGAGGTCCCGACTTAAATCCTATCGAAAACCTTTGGGACAAGTTGTCAAAAAGGGTGAAAAAAATCGGCCAGTGATGCCAGAGAATTTGCAGGAAGAATGGCGCTGTTGGAAGAGTGTGAAAATGTTCAATAGCTCTACATTCATAATTTCATAATATCGATGTCATGTCGAATGGAAGCGATGATCAATGCAAGAAGAGGAAATACTCTGTACTGAATTGAATATTTTCCTCATTGTTTCCACAGCAATATTTAGCAAAATTGTTTTACTCATTTAATTTTTTTTTTATTTAGCTATATCTTATATTTTTCTTTAAAAAAACATCTAGTAAACTGCAAAAAATTATAACAATTGCAAATATTCACTGAAAAAAAAATAGGGTGCCGACTTTTTTTTGCCTCTCAGTTGGTCTATTGAAGAAGACATTCTGATTCCCCATGTTATGCTCTCATGTCGAAACTGGAATTGAAGTCATTTTTCAGCATAAAGGCGAACGCTTATGCAACACAAACTTGACACTGGCTTTCTCCTTCCCTCACTTTCCCTCCTGCAAAATGCCATCCTCCGCCAACGCTCTGCATGTCCGTCCTAAAACGGAATGCTGGGAAACTTGAATTAATTCTTGACAAAAGCATAACTTAAAATGCCGCTTTAAAATGGCCAATGGTCAAAAAGGTCCAGTGCAAAGATCGTGGGGATTGAGCGAGATTGGGCGGGCACGATGAAGATCGATAATGCTTCAAAAACAAGACGTAACCGTGAAATGTAAATGATTTAGAACCCTACATGTAACATCATGGTAATTATTTTGTAAAATTGGTTAAGTGAGTGTGAAATGCTTGGACCACTCTATTTTCGATATTGAATAGTGCCAATCTGGCAGATGTAAATAAATAAAACTAAACAATACTGGGTATTTTAATGATATTAATGGTTTTGAGCACAAGCAAAATGTAAATAACTTGATAAACTAACCAACGTTTGTGGTTTTATAAGAACAGGATTTTTTTTATATGTCTGTTTGTACCCAATACAATCAGAAATTTCAGTTGCTTCTTCTGTTTTTAGTAATAAACCCTATATAAATACTTTCCCTTAAAAAATATGTAAATTAACCTTTCCGCGTTATTTTTAACGGACAAACCTGGTAGACGCGAGCAGCTGCGACCGTTAGGAGAGTTGCCGCGGCGGCTAAATGACCCAGTTCGGACAAGAGTCGTCTTGTCTCGGATTTTATGAACCTCCGCATTTATTCGCTTTATGAAGGAAACTTACTACCCATCGTATAAAAATATGGCAACGTCGAAAATCGCTTTTTAGCCCACCTGGCACAAATTGATCATGAAAACATACAAATAACCTCCAATTTCCTGCTCTAAATACTAAGTAGTCAATCGGTTGCTTAACTGATCCTTACACTTTTATATATTTCATATGGTTTAAATATTACTTACAACCAAAATTTAATTGTCTTTGGGATTTGTTGGAAGCAATATTATATAGTCTCAGCTACGGTTGTTACTTTGTATCAAATTTACATAAAATACGTTTTATTCGCATGTAGTATTTATATCCATCATTTCCTAGTCGTTTCAACGTAAAATTCTGAAATCTTAGACATTTGTACTTGGCAAAAAGCTTGCTGGATGACAAGAGATGATTAATTTGGACCAACGCGTTGAGGGCGCACTGCGGTTTCTCTCTTACTCTGCCAACCGTTTGACATTTTATTTATTTAATATTGTATATAATTCAAATAATTAAGGTTTTTAGTTGAGATAAAAAGTCAATGGCACGAGCGGAATTCGAACCCACGACCTTCGGCTTGATACGCCGCTGCTCTACCACTTGAGCTATCGTGACTTCGATCTACTCGGGCACTAACTTCCCATCTCAACCCCACCTTTTTGAAATTTCCCTCCTTTTTGCCATTTTTCAATTGTCGTGTAATCTATTTGATTCTTGGCAATAAATGAAAAGGCCACGGAGAGCTTTAGTGAAGATATACTTAATTTTAACTTATTAAATTCACTAGTTTTCGTGGTCAAGCGGAGTATTATCTAAAATCTAATATCTATCTAATAAAGAGAGTAAGAGAGAGAGAGAGAGAAAGAGAGAGAGAGAGAGAAAGAGAGAGAGTGGGAGGGAGAGAGAGAGAGAGAGAGAGAGAGAGAGAGCGACCGAGAAGAAATACATAAAGAAAGTGTGAAATAAAGGAAGAGAGTGAAAGGAAAATGATCAAGAGAGAGAAAGAAAAAAGAAAGAGAGAGGGGGAGAAACACATAGAGATGGAGAGAGTGATAAAAAACGAGAGAAGGACCTTTTTTGCCATTTTTCAAATATCGTGTGATTTTTATCTCAACTAAAAACTTAAATAATTGAATGATATTAAATGGTCAAGCGGACCACGAAAAATAGTGAATTGTATATAGTTTTGCACTTCCAAATTTTTATTTTGGATCATATTCTCATGTTTTATTAGACATAGTTCAACTGCCGGAGTTTTCGCTTGGAATCGTTTTATTTATTTTTTTAACTTTACAGTTCCGCTAATCCGCCACGTTTCCAAAAGTTTTTCAGGCAATTTTAGTTAGCAGTTTTGAAAATAGTTTATTGCATTACTGTCTGATTTCTGCTTTATATAAGCTCAGACGTGTAAATAGTTGAGCCTGTCACTTCTCGCAGCCCAGCGCTAATTCCAACTTTTGGGCTATTTACAATAAATAACTAGGAGGTCTCGAGAATCACTCACCCCGGGTGTTGCCAGACCTGGTGCTATCAACAGCTAAGCCGTTACAGCCTCCAAGGCAATCAGTTCTTAAAACCCACCCACTCACACTCTCACTCATTCTTAAATACAACCTCTCTTATTTACTTACAATTCACTCAGAAGGTGGCGCAGTACTTGTTATTCCACCATCACCACACCTGTTATAAAACTAATCTAATTTAGTATCGATGGGGTACTAAATGTTCCGCAACTCTCTCATATAAACATTCACACCAATAAATACATTCACTGTCAACGCCCACAAGGGCACACAAAAATATCAATACATTATACAATAAAACAACGATGTTTCCTCCAAAAATCGGAACCGGGGATCCAGACTCACTGCCGTGTTCAATCACAACTATGCTTTCTATATGGAGTCTAGCAATTGCACTCTTCAATTAGGTGGGACACTGTCCTACATGCCGGACACAAACGGGTGCTTTGGCCCAAAAGTAAGTCAACCACGGATGGCCTATTCTTAATCAGGTGAGGATGGCCGTTCTACGAGTCAGCTCCTCCGAGGGCCACATATTGACATGGCTCTTGTATGTGAGAGCATATCGGCCGACCCGTCTCACAGACACCACCACTTTCTTCAATTTGTAATGCGTTTTTAGTGTCAGTGGGCCGGATTGCGCTGGTTTAGACGTTTTCGTTACCCTTCAGACCGGGTACCCAGAAAATAACTACCGTTTTACCGGGACTCTCTAGTTCGTGGTTTCTCTCCAACAAGAGGACGTCGAGAGGGTCGATGGAAAACCTGACAGGTCAGCAGTAACCGAGCTAAGGGTATCGTTCTGTCTAGGTAGATATCCAAATCGCGTCCAATTCAGTATAAATGCTACAGTGTGGCGGGAGGGACCACGAAATGGACTCACTAATGCGATACACCAGACATACCACATGTCGCCGCAAAACCTGCGTACCTAAGTTGCAAGTACTTAGCTCGTTAAATCGGCTTGGCTATCACAGGAGATCGTCCCGGACGGGTTTTATTGCATTTATTGTGCAGTTCAAATAAATTGCAGATTTTTCAAGCTAAAATCGAGTCAATTTGAAAGTGTACATATGCAGATTTACAAATGGTCAACCAGTTTCGTAAAACGTATGAACAAAGTTTGTCTGGTTCCGGTGCAAAATGGAAAATGAGGTGATAAAGTTTTGAAGGTGTGATGGAAATTTAATATTTAAAAAAATCACTGGTCCGCCTACTCACGCGCGTCCTATCCTACATGCGTTCAACTCCTTTTAGTTGATTCAACCGAAAGGTGGGGAGTTTATGTTGCAAACCCAAGGTACAGGTGAAGGACAGTCTAGAAGAAAATGTAAGTGTTAGTGACTCTCGACTCGAAACAAAATAGATTCAACGGGCAAGATATTTTGAATATAGAAATTGTAGGTACCTTAGACGAAAATAGCACGAAACTAATGGAATAAAGGCAAAAAGTTTTCGAAGGGAAAATCACGAAAAAAAGTTAAAATGAAAATCAGAAAAAAATTAAATAAGTGTGGGTATGGCTTTAAAGAATTTTGGTGTAAAGGCGAAAATATTGGTGTACAAAATTTAAATTTACAATGTAAAGATTTTATCTTCCAGCATAAACATAACATAAAGGGTATTGCAACTGTTGTTAACGAAATATAAGGAAACGTTACAAATATAAAATAATTTATTTAAAAAGAATAGATGTTTGCTATAAAAATGTATGTTATTTTCTTCCTTGACATAACAAATAATGCAATGTATTAAAAAACTTGTTGTTATGTAAGAAGATATTTTAGGTGTTGCTAATCATATGTAATTATTTATTAATTTATTATTATAAATCCAACTCCTTCCTCAATATTCTAGCTTTTTTCTATTTGATTGCTCACGACCAATTAATTGTATGATGTAATGTCCTTTTAAATTTTCCATTCTTTCAGATCTTCAATGTCAAGCAGTAAAGCAAAAAAACTTCGTTCTTTTCATGTACTTTTATTTGTTAGTTTCGAAGTCCTCTTTTGGTAGCGTAGGTTGCCGCAACGGTTTAGGCGTTGACGCGGCGCTCATCAATGTAAGGTAAAGGTCCTGGGTTCGAATCCAGCAGCTGCATTCGAACCCGACGTTTTTTTGTTTTTTTTTTTCAGAAACACAGGGGGGTTCGTATAACTTCGTAGTTGAAATACCCTAGAAAAAAGGACCACTTTTGACATTGCACAAATATTGAATTTCTTATAATATCCTTGGTAGGAAGGGGGTTTATTTGTATACCCACTTATGCTCACGTGGAAGTTCGAAGTTTTATTTCGCATTTGTTAACACTGATAATCATTAGTCAAGAAAATTGAGAAACTATTGTCTCGAATCTATTTATAAAACGAAATAAACCCAACGATCTGTTGTTTGAATATTCCTAGTTCATTATCAGCCAAAAAACTAAACACGGATCAAACGAGTTATTTAATAATTAAGTAGAACAAGGTGTGATAAGAATAGTAGAGAAGGCAGGAGTGAAAGAAGAGCCGGCAACACCTGAGAGCTAGACTGGTTCAATGCCCACTGTCAATGTTTAGAACATGACCTAGAAACGGCTCCTGCGGTACGTTCACTTTCACTTTGCAACATTCGAGCGATTTTTCCGATCTGTGACGGCCGTTCTGGTGAAGATTTGGACAAAATTACTAATAATTTTTCTTCCAAATTTTTTTGACCTACAGTTGTGATGAGTAGTTTGCAAGCACTTAAAAAAATTAAAACTTTTATATCAAGCAATCAGCCAATCTCGCTTTAACAGTATGTTCGAAACTTTTATAAGCTTGGATTTGGATATTCAAACACCTTTAAAAAGAAAACAAATGTCCGCAGAAGTCTGTGTAATTTATTTATTTATTTTATTTTATTTATTTTATTTTATTTTTTTTTTGCGAGGGTTTGTAACAGCAGAGGTCATATAAACCCTCAGGGTGCCGGTGATTTTGAAAAAAAAGCCCATTTGAAAGTATATCGGGTTCGAATGCAGGGCCGCTGGATTCGAACCCGAGACCTTTACCTTACAGTGATGAGCGCCGTAAACTAACACTTAAACCGTTGCGGCCACCTACGCCCCAACCTTCTTTATTAAAATATTACTTCACACTTTAAGCATTCGAACACTAATAAAATTACGCAATATTATTTATAAATCTGAAAAAAAATTCCTTCAATAACTTTGATTAATTTTGCATGTTCAACTTTATTGGAAAAACCAAGCCATAAGCTCCAAAAATGTGGTATATTTGTAGCCGAAAAACCAAATCTCTATAATTTCTCTTATTTTTCAATTTTAAGCTTGTTCTGTTATTTCTGGAGTGTTCATAACATTTCTGCATCTAACCGTTCTGCACTTCATCAAATAAAAGCATTTTTTATTATATAAGCAAACACAAGTGGTCCAAAACCTCTCGACTTTTTGATTGTACAGGATTGACGTAATGATGAGATATTATTGTATCTTGCTTTGGTACACTACTTTTAATTAAATGTGGGGTACCAGAGTACAGTTTTAGGTCCTATCTTGTTCTTTATTTTCATTAAATTAAGAGTTAACGTTTCTGGGAAAATCTTTAGTTACGCTGACTAATATTATTTATTCAGCTTAAAATTTAAATTAAATGGCTAAGCCTATTTAAAAAAGTATTTTTCTGTATGAATATGTAAAAGATTGTCTTGTCCAAAATAAAAAAAGAAAAATAATTTTTCTTATCAGTTGTTAGTTGTGCTTATCTTACATTTTTTAAAGTAACTTTTTAAAAGTATACAATTAATGGTTGTAGGGAATTGAATTTTCTTTACTTTCCATTTAACTACTTTTTTATATATTCGAAAGACGGTATTATGTGGTCGTTGGTGTCAAACAGAAATGTGCGGGAACGGCAAATCCATTCATCCCGTCTTCGCCATTGATCCCGGCGGGGGATCGCATGACGCCCTCTCCAGCTGTTCCTCGAATCCCTTTCTATCCCGTTCTTTCCTCCCGTCGCCGTTATATCACCCGGCGGTTCTCTAACCTTTAGAAACGAGGAGGGGGATCGCTTTCACCTTCCAGTTCAAGTCCTCAAGGCAAAAAAGTGAAGTTCTCCAACGTTTAACTCCCCCTGCTATCAATTCTTACCCTCGATTAAATGTGTGATGTTTTTCATATTTGTATATATGTGGTTGTTCTGCTACAGTTCCATAAAACTAACACAGAGAGAGAGAGAGAGAGAGAGAGAGAGAGAGTGAGAGGGTGGGAGAGAGGCTGACGGCAATAGATAAATAGAAATAACAGGGAGAGATAGATAAGATAGGGAGAGATAGATAGAGAAAAATGAGAGAGAAAGAGAGGGAGGAGAAAAGAGTGAAACAGACAAACATACAAAGACAAAAAGAAAAAGTGTGTAAGAGAGAGAGAGAGAGAGAGAGAGAGAGAGAGAGAGAGAGAGAGAGAGAGAGAGAGAGAGAGAGAGAGAGAAAGAGAGAGAGAGAGAGACAGACAAAGACAAAAGAAGAGAGAGAAAGAACGACAACGAGGAATATAATCAGAGAGAAAGACGCTACGTTTAGATACCCTGAAAAAGAAAGAAAATAATATTGAAGGTCTATGAACGAAGAAACTAGACAAACATCGATGAGGGTTAACACACACAAAAAAATCCAAAAATATAAACATATACATATATTCATATAAAGTTAAGGTTCGTAAGTAAAAGTAGGTACGTGAATAGATTAATATACAATAATATGTATATATATACAGGGTGAATTGCTACTCGTGCTACAAACTTCCCCAGTAGATTCTTCACCCTAAAATGAACAAAAAAGTTCATATTGTCCATGGTCCGATTCTCAACCATTTCAGAGTAATTTCGCTTTTTATCGATTTTGAAAGATATCACGTCCTGGCGTCGGAAAATCGTGATATCTTTTAATCTAAACATTTCTCTTAAAATCTATAAGCACCGTTGAAATCCCCGTTAATTTTTAGAGAGAATCAAAATCATAATTCCATTGAAATTTTTTAATTTAATTTAATGCCCATTTAGTATGTAATGCTTAAGAAGTTTACAAACAGCTAGAAGGTCAAGGAAGAAAGACCCAAACGTTTTGCCACCTTCATCTTCTTATTGAAAAATTAACGGGGATTTCAACGGTGCTTATAGATTTTAAGAGAAATGTTTAGATTAAAAGATATCACGATTTTCCGACGCCAGGACGTGATATCTTTCAAAATCGATAAAAAGCGAAATTACTCTGAAATGGTTGAGAATCGGACCATGGTCAATATGAACTTTTTTGTTCATTTTAGGGTCAAGAATCTACTGGTGAAGTTTGTAGCACGAGTAGCAAGTCACTCTCAAACATTAGCAATCCTTGAACCACCATTTTTTCTCTTTTTGTCATCAACATCTTGGTCTCACAACCACTAAATAAGAAAATGACGAGTGCGTTGGAAGCGTTATTAAATCAGGTAGTTTTCCTCAAATTTGCTGCCTTCTGAGACTAAAATTAGAAACTCTGGATTACTTTATACACTTTCCGATTTACACAATTTTCCACTCTTTTTGTAGTTCTGGCTGAAATAAAACACAAAAAATTAGCCCAAACATTTTGCCACCGTCATCTTCTTATTGAAAAATTAACGGGAATTTCAACGGTGCTATTAGATTTTCAGAGAAATGTTTAGATTAAAAGATATCACGATTTTCCGACGCCAGGACGTGATATCTTTCAAAATCGATAAAAAGCGAAATTACTCTGAAATGGTTGAGAATCGGACCATGGACAATATGAACTTTTTTGTTCATTTTAGGGTGAAGAATCTACTGGAGAAGTTTGTAGCACGAGTAGCAATTCACCCTGTATAGCAGGAGGTTTATGAGCCGACAAACAGCTGAGGTCATCGCCGGCCCTCCGCGTGTATTCCTTCTCTTTCTTGTCTTTCTCGCGTATTTTGTATTGAACTGCAGCCATTTGAGCATCTCGATCTGGTTACTGACTCTGCTTTTACTTGTATATTACGTCGTTATTTTAAAATGCTAGCCTCTTGTTAGTACCTCAGGTTGTCAATTTAAAAATAGATACACAACATACAATACATAACATATATATCGCCATAAACATAGAAGTCTGGTCACATTCACTCCCCCAGAGAACTCGATATTCCTCGGGGCGGGGCCGAACCCACTCCATTCGCGCTAATAACTTACTTTTGCTCTCCAGATATCACACACTCACCCCAGAGTACTCGATATTCCACGGGGCGGTGTAATAACCCCTTCCTTTCACGCTAATAAATTACATTCATCCTAATATATTAACATAAACACCACACAAACTCGACACAAACACTTCAGACACAACACAAGCACAGCACAAGTAGATGGGTAGAAAAAGAGATAAGTAGAGATAGATAGATATAGTTGGATAGTGATAGATGGATGGATAAATCGATAGATAAATAAATAGATAGATGTTAGGAAGGGAGAGAGGGAGAGAGAGAAAGAGAGAGAGAGAGAGAGAAAGAGAGAGAGAGAGAGAGAGAGAGAGAGAGAGAGAGAGAGAGAGAGAGAATTACCAAGAAAAACTATTAAAAAACACACATATATGTACAAACAACACCGTAACAAGCGAGAGAAACATGTATATAAATATGTAAACCATGGGCAAAGGAAGAGTGAATTGTTATCCAGCGACAAAGCATGAAGTAAGAATAATTAACAGTAACTAGTAAGTAATCAGAAGTGAAAGAAAAATGCTCAATATTTTCAATAAAATAACAAGAAATCGACCACACAGAAAGAGAGTGTATATAAAAGAAGGAAACTGTATGCATTGATGTATAGAAGTAAAGATCGGCTGGCTGAATACAAATCGACAGAATGAATTCGCGCAAATTATTCAGAACGTGATAGTGATAAGGAACAAAATAAGAGAAAGAACACAAGAAGAGAGATAGAAAGATGGATAATGGTTTCTAGTATATGAAGATGTTTTGAAAATTAGTGGAGGAAAGGATTGCACAAATTCCAATAATATATGCATTGCAAGATCAACGGTGTATCACGTGCACAATAAGGGTCCAAGTATGATTCCCTGGGGAACGCCAACTAAGAAGTGTTAGATAAAACGGGAAGAGGTTTCTAGAAAATGGAGGTTGCTGTTAGGTAGGATTAGGTAGCACGTGGACGATAGGATTCCCCATGAACTGCCACATCCACAAGGCACGATTGTGCTTTTAGTTTAACTTCCAGCTTCTTGTTTTTTGTCATTTCCGTTTAAATCAATAGTTTTAGTCATGGTAGTCATGTCTATGACCTCATGGTTTCTTAAGTAAAGAAATCCCATGATATCTTTGTTATTTTTAGCCTGAAATAAAACTCCTCTCCGACCGTTTGTGTTGTGCTACAACTTCCGCACTTTCCATTTAAAGGGATTTCTCGTTAGTTTTCCTCAGGCGTCTCGCGTCTGTCATAACATAAATAATTAACATCTGATTTCTAGACCGGCCCGCCATCCTATTTCTGTGTCTAACACATTTGGAACGGACTCTTGTTTTTCAGCCTACGGACAAACAGTTAATTTTGGGTGAACTGCGCAGTAGTAGTATTTATAGGGTTAACAAAGCTGGCTGGTCGTATGCTGACCGCATATGCTAACAATTGCAAATCGAAAGTAAAATCGACATCTTCAAGATACTTCTAAAAAGCCACACTGATCAAAAAGTGATAATTCATGAATGCTTTTTCGCACAATTCTTATTCAAGGATGAAATTTAAAACTAGAGAAACATGGTTCAGGTCTTCTTGACCGTAAAAATACACGTATTTTTGTCAGTAATTTAAGACGATTTTTTTTCGAATTTTAGCCAGTTTGTTAATATTTTTTCCAGGTTTGTAACTATTCGGTCCGCCTAGTTTCGCAGGTACTTTTGGCTAGTTAGTGGAAACAATAACCACATGCAAGTTAATTAGGATAATTTGGTTGGTTTTATTATGGAGATTTATCATTGATTATTAATCATTTGGCCAGCTTGGAATCGCTGTTTTCATTTAATTTCTTCTGAAATAGATTACAAAGTTGTCAAACGATTTAACGCCGTTTAGAACGAAGGTTTCAGAAACTCTTTCACCATGACCTTTTGACCTTTCCGGTACATCTGGTTTCGGTATTTTTTTGTTTTTTTCCCCCCGCCCAGTTAACACATTTGTCAAATGATTCACTGTAGAAATAATATTACCTAATTATGGGTTAAAAATTTTTCAAACATTTTGGTACATGTAGTATCGCTATTTTTCATGTTGTTCTTACTATTGACAAAGCTGTTAGATGGTTTATTAAGGAATAAATATTATTTACCTAAGACTGTTTTAACTCTTTGGCCCTTTGTTCTTTCTGTTCCATCTAGCCTTGATAGGCTTAATCGTGGATGAATTGTTAAGTAATAAATGTACGATTGTAAATGGTCCTGTCTCCCTAATTTTCCTCTTTGTTAAGTGTAGAAGAAGATGTAAATAATTCGTTAAGGAAGGATTGTAAAAATACGTTTTTAAAACTTTGGTTATACCCTTTTTTCTTTTTGGTCCGCCTAGTCTCGCTATATTTAGTTTTTTGGATTAAGAAGCTGTCAAATTAATTATTAAAACAGAAATGTATAACCAATGAAAATTGTACATCTTTTTGGCTAGCCTGGCAGTGCTGTTTTTCTTCGGTCATAAATGGTGGAAAAGCTGTTAAATAATTTATTAAGGAAGGGTTGTACAAATAAGACGTTTTCTAATTTTGGTTGTAACCCTATTTTTCTTTCTGGTCCGTCTAGGCTCGCTATGTTTAGTCGTATTAATGTGAGAGAAGATGAGTTTTTAAATAAGAAAATATTTACCTAAGAAGATTGTAAATCGTTGAATGGTTTTGTCCGCCTGGTTTGGCTGAGTATTCTCGTTGTTTTAGTGTAGAAAAAGTCAAATAATTTAATTAGGAAGAAATATTGTGCAAAACGGTTTCAAAATGTTGTACAACAATAAATAATGTTGTTCTTTCTGGTCCGTCTAGTCTCGCTGGGTTTTGGGCTCGACAGTTGTGTTATGGGAACTATCAAATGAATTATTAAATAAGAAATGGTTACCCATGGAAGAAATCTTTGAATTTTATTGGTCTACCTGGTCTGCTGTTTTTCCTTGTTGTTAAAGGCAGAAGAAACAGTTAAATATTTCATTAAGGAATAAATATTGTGCAAAGGTTTTAAAACATTTGCTGTTTGTTCTTTCTAGTCCGTTTACTCTCTCCAATCGTTTTTGTGTTTACCGCTAGTTTTCCTCGTTCTTTAACTGTATATGAGACTGTCAAATGAATTATTAAGAAAAAAATGTTTACAATGTCTTGCAAATCTTTGAATTATTTGGTCCGCATTGTCTCGCCGGTTCGATACTAAGTTAACACACTTAGCTGTCAAATATTATTGAGTAGGAAATGTTTAGTTACGAAGATTTTTAATCGATAACCATTTTGGTCCTAATTTCGCTAGTTTTAATCCTTATTTTATGTATTAAAGAACCTGTCACAAATGATTTAAGGAAAATATTGTTAGTCGAAGAAGGTTATACATCTAGGCCGTCCATGACCCTTCGACCTTTTCGGTCCGCCTGATCTCGCTGTTTTCACCTTCCTTGTGTGAACGAAGATGCTAAATGATTCACTACAGAAGTAATTGTTTTTCGCGACGAAGGTTTAAGAATACAATTTGACCTGTTTTGGCCGACGGCTTTCGCCGATATGATAAAACAACGTATAAGATTAAGATGAAAGGTTAGGACAAATTTTAATTCCATTTTGTCCACCTGGTCGCAACTAAGGCCAACAATACTCGACCCAAAGACGTTTCAATCCCTTCATGCCTCGATGACTTTACCATGGACTAAGTCGAGAAGTAAGTTACAACCGGCAAACAGTTATTGGCAAACCTTTACCGAATGGACTTTAGGAAAGGGCAGAAGCAAGCAACCCGTCGTAATTAGATTTCTTTCAATTTTTGCAACATCCTTGTCTACCAGGCTGAAGATCTTTCCAAGGCCTGACCGGTGCCAGCTAGTTATCTTGCGACACGCATCCGCCCTTGACACAAAGAGTCAATAACCGGGCTGCCTTCGTATCAGGCAAAATGTTACATCAGTATGTTGTTTAAAATGCGTGTAAATGTACTTTAAAACCGGATTTGATTCATGATGTATTTACCATTTTAAATTTAATTAATTTAAACAATGTTTTATAGAAACTTGAGTTATCAATTTGTCATTTGGTTCGTCCTCTATTGAGTGTTTTGTCATTTTTTGCTTGCAAATTTAATCTTCAAATAACAAATAAGTCATATTGACGTAGGTAAGTTTCTACTACAAAACATCAAAATATCTGAGGGAAAATCTTATACAAAGCTCGAATCTTTTGGAACAACCGTTCAAAAATCGCAGGTTCTACTGGTTTCGCTTTTTTCTTCAAAACGCTGCATTCTTATGGTTAATATTGTCTAATATCTCTTACATAAATAGTTTAAACAATAAAAAAATCCTATATTTAAGATAATATTAGACTCATTTCGTCAAATTCAAGATTTCAATATCCGTTGGGTCAGGTCTCCAGATTTTTTGTCACTTTTCGCTCATTTTTGGTTCGAAAAGCACATCATCCTTAAAATATNATTAAATAATATAATCAATAAAAGAAAAATCCTTAGATGACATTGTTTCGTTCAATTTTTGATTGAAACTGACTTGAACTCTTGTTTGGATCATTTCCCTTTGTAAATAGTAATGAGAAAATATTAATATGAAAAATATGTTGACGTTGAAACTAATCTTGGTCTCTTTGGTTTGTTTATTAAAATTCGTATTTTTTGTTTGATTTTTTTGACAAAAAATCACATAAACTTTGTTAAACAATGAAAGAACGAATGAAAGAATTTGACCGGTTCACCAAAACGACCGAGTCGCCTTGTTTCGCTGGTTCCAGCTTACAATTTTCACATTTTGGTCAACAAAATTTTACATTGCTAACATAAATAACAATATCAGTATTTTATATATTGAAATTATCAAAACTTAGTTTAAATTAAAACACCAATATGATTCCAGAGGATCAAACCACAGGATATTCTGGTTTCGCCGATTCATCCGGATACTTAACTTTGATAAAGAAAGTCCTTTAATATTCCTAACATCAAATGGTAAAATACGTTGCATTGAAAAAAACCAAACTAAAACCTTAAAAACAGTTTTACTGGTTTCTACTGACGCAGGTTGTGTTTAATAAAGTTTAATAGGTCTCATCATTAAAATACTGACTAGACAAAAATAAAAAACTGATATAAAAATTAAATATTAAAACATTATGGTACTGCTCAATAAGACAAATAAATATACAGATAATTAGCAAAACCCCGAATTTTTGGCAAAAGTGTGAAATGCTTCTCCAAAATAAATATAATTTACATAATACCTGTAGGATTTGTCTGGAAAAATTACCAATTGACAATGAATAGGAATGTCAGACATTATTGGCTAGGAATCTTTGAATAGGACTAGGACTAGGAAATTGACATCACCAGCTTTAATGCTTAGGTGAGTAAAAAGGTGTGTAAAGTAAATTCTCTGGAAGGTCAGATCATAATAGATTTCTTACTAGTATGGAGGTCATCTGAATAGATTTCTTGGTGCGAATATGGAGGTCATCTATCGGACAACACAAAAAAAAGCCGAGAAGGGGAATGCAGGTTTTGCCGGGCTTTTTGAAACACCTGTTTACATAAGCGCGCGCGCGTGTGTGTGTGTGTGTGTAATAATAAAGAATGTTACTGCCCTTTTGAATGTTTTTGGCTGTAAGCGATCCTTGTGATGTCGAAGGGTAGCGGAGGGTCGACGTTTCACAACAGCCTATAAATCCCCGTCTCGAAGAGGTTCGGACTTATATAATGCGTTTAGAAAGTGCATCTGGTCTATGCACTTCTGCAACTTACCCAACCTGTTATCCAACGGGGTCGTTGCACCCTTAAATTACCCGGGGTCTCTTCCTAGTCCCGACGGGGATTCGGTTACCCAATGGCCTCGTTATGGAAAAGGGTGTCTTCCTGGCTTTCCTACGGCCTGGGACGGAGCCTTGAAAAGGTCAACCGGTTCGCTTTCGAAAAACCGTTACCAACTTCCATACACATATTACAAAATAGAAACTCACAGATCAGGGTATTATCATTGAAAAATATCAAATCTGTAAATATTGGATTTCTAAATTATTGCGCCCGATAAAAAAATTCAAAGAATCAACCGGCAAAAATATTAACTAGCTTAAAATCACACGTCAAAAATATATTTTACTTACAAATTTATAATTTTTAATAAGAGAACTAAGAGATGGAGTACAACGATAAAAGAATGAACCAAGTTGGATAAAGCCTGTAACGTATTAGTCAAACAAAGAGACCATGCTATTTCATTTTAAAATAAACCGAATATTTTAAGTTTTATGGTTATGCTTTAAAAAATTTCCTCTAGTTACTTTACTTTTCTAAGTTAGACTTTATTAACCAAAACAAACAAAACCAGGCGATCCGGTGAATTTTTATTTAAATCTTTAAACGAATACACCCAATTTCTAGAAAACAAGTTTAGGGTTATTAATTCAATAATTAATTAAGTCAGCTTATTTCAACCTGGAAGAACCAGGCGATTCTGTGTTCCAAATCGTCAATCCAAAAGATTCAAATCCTTATTAAATTTATGTAATTAAGATGTTTTGTTGTTTTAATGTTGGAGAAATACTACTTTTATTTTAAAAAAACAAGCAGATTTTCAATGAAAACCATCAAAACAAGGAAATTCGTTGAGTTTAGTTAAATTAAAATGTAACCAAACCATATTTTCCAGGCGTTAGTTTGATTTTTACATGATTAGCCTTAATTAATTTACTATTTTAAATAAATGATATTAGACTCGTTTAAACTTATTTCAAGTATAAGCATGTAGCGTAACCAAGCGATTCGTTCAGTTTAGGTCAAAATCTAAAAACCATTGGAAGCAGATCAATTGTATCATTAAATATCTGCACTGTTTTTTTTTTGTTTTTTTTCTTTAAAACAATATATATTTTGCATTGTATAAATTCACTTTTCCACATCCAAAATGTAATTGTTATATGTAAACAATGTTTGTAAATCCCAGGCCCTGAAGATGATCTCAATAAAGATCGAAACGTTGGCACGATAAAGAAAATGTTTTTCTGAAACCTACATCCCACCAGACCGCATCTCACGATTTCTAAATAAATATCGATTAACGGTCACTAATCACCACACTTTTCTGCATTGTTTTATTAAATATTTGACCAAATTTACATCCTTTTAAGCTAGTACTATAGAACCTAATTAAGGAAACCCTTCAATAGTAAATAGAAACCGGCAATACCAGACGATGTTTAAGATTATTTTAGCACAATATACTATTACAGGTTTTATATCAACCATAGTATAAATTTATTTACCACAGTTTGTTTAGTCAAAGTGTACAATGAAGTAGTAGCGAAACGAGACGATCCAGTAAGTTTTGATCCCTTGAAAAAATATGAAGATTGTAAGTACAAACCAGCCAGACCTGGCGATCAGGGCGGTTTTTTAAATTCTCAAACCAGATATCGATCACTTAAATATTATTATCATTTAAACTATTTTTATGAATATTTATTATTTTATTATTTATGATAGTTATATTAAGATATGATTATCCAAAACATAAAAAATTTAATATTTATATAGAAATCGTGAGATGCGGTCTGGTGTGATATAGACACACGCAAGAATGGCACAATTACACAGAAGACAAACACTTTGAGCCCTGAAGATGATCTCAATAAAGATCGAAACGTTCGCACGATAAAGAAAATGTTTTTCTGAAACCTATATCACACCAGACCGCATCTCACGATTTCTAAATAAATATCGATTAACGGTCACTAATCACCACACATAAAAAATTTAAGTTAAAACTAGTTTTGCTTATACGGGCGAGCTTATCACGTTTGCCCAATTGATGCTGTATCAATATCGTTTTTTCAAATTTCTATTTAATATTTCAATGATTCTTTCAATTATTTTAATACTGATATTGCGAATATTAGACGACATTGAGAATATTAAAGGTTTTTTTGCAGAAACCAGCGAAATCAGACGGTAATCACAGTTTTGATCCTGTTCTTTTGGTATTACAATAATTTCTAGATTTATAGTTAAGAATATAATTATTACCAATTATTTTAACATTTACGTTAATAATATTAGGCAACAGAAAACAAAAGCGCAGATTTTTTGTATAAAGGAGCGAGACAAGAAAAGCCTGTTAGTGTTGAATAAGATCTTTAAACCAATTGAGTTACTTCAGGTTTGTTACATCAGATTTAAGGGTAGTTTTTAATGATATGCTAAATTATCTTATGTAAGCTATCTAAGGTTTTATTAAATAAAATACGCTAATTACAAGGAGAAATTATCCAGGAGATCCAGTCAGTTTGGACAAACAACGAAACGTGTTTATGCGTTTCTATCATGATTCAAGCCTTTCAACAAGATTTTTCCTTATTTTATGAATCACATGGCTTCTAGTAGAACCTAGAAAAAAAACACAAACTGTAACAAAGAAACCTGATAGGTCTTGCGAGACTGTCCTAAAAATTAAGAATTGAACCAAGCAATACCAATATTATTATGTCAGGATAGGGATTTTATGTTGTTTAACCTTGCTGTTTTTCATCTTTTGTTAGGGATATTAGACAATATTAACCAAAACATGCAACGTATTTTGTAAAAACCTGAAAAACCAAGGTAGTCTAAAATAACCAAGCTCCTGGTCGACAATATTTTCATTTCTGGTTAGTTTTACTTATTTAAAAAGATGGGAGATTTCCTGTCAAAAAAAAAATAATAATAATAATAGGAATTGCAGCGACCAACGAGACCAGGCCTAGTTTTGATCCAAATTTCAAATAGATACAAACCACATCAATATAGTTATTTCATATTAAAATATTTTGATTTTAAAGCTAGTTATTTTTATATTGTTTGGGACAGTAGACTTTATTAACGAAAATTTGGGCAATGTTATAAAGAAACTAGTGAGACCTGACGAGCTAGTCGGTCTGATCCAGTATTAAAAAAATGGAATACAACAGAAGATATAATTAAGGTTTTGTTTTGGTCGTTTATGACACATATTAATTAGAGAATTGCATTATTTATTAAAATATAGTAAGTATTTTGAAGAAAACAGCGAAACAAGGCAATAGCGCCAGTTTGGCTCCAAATAGTCTTTCTCTGTTCGGTTTACGATATTTTCCTGATTTTTTTATAATATTAACGTTTTTTTACTGTTATACGGGTTTATTTACCAGCATATGATCATTTATAAGTAGAACTCGAGAAGACTAGACAATCTGGTTGAATTTGAACGATTTTTTTAAAAAAGATTCTAGCCTTTTAAAATTATCTTTACTTTTTTCCATAAATTTCTTACTCTTCTAATGGATTTCCTTTGGAAGTTAATAATTACCTGATAAGGTTCCCTTATCAGTTAGTACAATCCACCCGATTTGAATTTTTATACGAGAATTTGTTGCCGTTTTCTTGACTAAGCCCTTCCGGAATTTCCGCTTGCCGAAGGGCCAATTTCGGCTCGTTCGGTCGAAAGAGGAAAAAAAGGACTTTGCCCCCTTGTCTTAAATTCAGTCTGTTCTCCCTTCCCAATTTGGAAAGTTTTCTTGTTTTGCCCGCTCTATGACCTCGTTCTTCAGGAAACTTTTAGGGGTACCGCAAGACGTGTCTTGAGCCCTTTGAGCGATCTCCTTCCCCTTTCGTTAGACGAACGGTTTCTATTCAACCCTGGGCCTTTTTCCCCCCAGTCACCTTTGTACGCTGTATCCACCTGCACGGTTTATTCAGTTATCAAGAGAACCGTCTTGGAAAAGTAATACTTATTTTTATAATAATTTTATATATTAATGTCTTTCTAAATGAAAAATTTACCATGGAAAGTTATTAATAAACTATTATAATTTAAATAATTATTGCCAAAAATTTGAAAGAATTATGTATTATCAAAATTTGTGAATTATTTAATTTTAAAAAAGTGATGTGCATTCTAACACATAAAAGACAAATTTTAAGTTTTTTCAGGTTACTCGCCTTTTGCACGTTTTAAATTGTGAAGAGGTAAACAAATTATATATCTTCCACGGTTTTACCTTGGCTTGTACTAATTTTGCCATTTTCTTCTACTGGTGCTTTATAATAAAAAGTGCATTTTGATTAATTTATTAACTTTAAGTTCATCTTGCTTCATCAATAATCCAAAATAATTCAACACAAATCATAAAAGAGACAGATTTGTCACACAACAAAACTTACATTCACGCTTTACCTTTCCACTTCTCTCCTACAGTCCCTTTCACTCTCATTCTTTGTTTCGCCATTCTTCTCGTTTTTTATCACTCTCTCCATCTCTATGTGTTTCTCCCCCTCTCTTTCTTTTTTCTTTCTCTCTCTTGATCATTTTCCCTTCACTCTCTTCTTTTATTTCACACTTTCTTTATATATTTCTTCTCGGTCGCTCTCTCTCTCTCTTTCTTTTTTCTTTCTCTCTCTCTTGATCATTTTCTCTTCACTCTTTTACTTTATTTCACACTTTCTTTATGTATTTCTTCTTGCTCACTCTCTCTCTCTCTCTCTCTCTCTTTCTGTCTCTCTCTCTCTCTCTCCGTCCCTCCCTCCCTCCCTCCCTCCCTCTCTCCCCCACCCTCTCTCTCTCTCTCTCTCATTCTTTCTTTCTTTCTCTCTCATTCTCTCCCTCTCTACGTGTTTCTCCCCCTCTCTCTTTCTTTTTTTCTTCCTCTCTCTTGATCATTTTCTCTTCACTCTCTTTCTTTATGTATTTCTTCTCGCTCGCTCGCTCTCTCTCTCTCTCTTTCTTTCGTTCTCTCTCTCTCTCTCTTTATTAGATAGATATTAGATTTTAGATAATAGTCCGCTTGACCACGAAAACTAGTGAATTTAATAAGTTGAAATTAAGTAAATCTACACTAAAGCTCTCCGTGGCCTTTTCATTTATCGCCAAGAATCAAATACATTTGACATTTGAAAAATGGCAAAAAGGAGGGAAAATTCAAAAAGGTGGGGTTGAGATGGGAAGTTAGTGTCCGAGTGGATTGAAGTTACGATAGCTCGAGTAGTAGAGGAGCGACGTATCTAGATGAAGGTCGGGGGTTCGAATCCCGCTCATGACACGGACTTTTTATCTCAACTAAAAACCGTAATTAATTGAAACATATTAATTGGTCAAGCGGACCACGAAAATTAGTGAATTTTTTAATTGTGTCAAGACAGATCGCATAGTAAACTATTTTATGTTGTTTGCAAGCTTGATGTTTTGAAATTTTCTTTTTGCCCAGCATCAGTAAAAACTACTTTAGGCACAAATTGATAAAAGGAAGCAATAATTCTCAATACAATCCGACAAAGGGGGTGAATAAATTGGTCCGATTATCGATCCTTCGGAAGAAATGAAACAAATTCAGTTTTTTTGGCTGTCCGCTGATGTTCAGATTAGGTTCTATTTACATAATAAAGAAGTGGAGGCAGATGTCTGCCTCAAAACAACAGCGGCCTTCTACGAGTCATCGAACTCTCGCCTCTCGAAACTCGGTCAAACGGCTCTAAGGCCGTCCCCCCCCCCCCTGTTCTATGAAAACGCCCTTTTCGCGCAAAACAAGAAAAAAAAAGTTAAACTAGAATAACAAAAAAGCTTTTATCCCCATACGAGCTTTCCTTTCGAACTTTGAACACCTCTAGGTGAAAGTGCCGGGCAGATCTGCTTCTCCCCTTGAAATCCGCTGACGTCAGGAACCTTGAAATCGTTTTGGCCCAAGCAGAAGAGAAAGTTTACACATTTTTTTCCTTCTAAAGCTCCCTACGGCCTTTATGTAATGCTAAAATTAACTTGTCTATCTTATTTATTTGGGTTTAGCAACGTCTACGATAAAACGGTTGGTGGCTTTTTAAAATCCAGGAGCATTTGTTTTATTTCTTTCAAAGCACTTCTGAATGGTCGACTGATGGAAATCTAGTTGTGGATTTCAAATATTCATAGCATAAACTGCCTACTTTGCCGTAATTTATATGAAGAGAAAATTTTTCCAATGCTTTGCCTTTTACTCAGGACAAAATAATAAAGGACTTGACTTTGTAGTTTTGGATCAGCCTACTAGTACGCAACTAAAAATTTATATTTTTCTTACTTCAAAACGACTTATATATAATATATATATATATATATATATATATATATATATATATATATATATATATATATATATATATATATATATATATATATATATATATATATATATATATATATATATATATATATATATATATATATATATATATATATATATATATATATATATATATATATATATATATATATATATATATATATATATATATATATATATATATATATATATATATATATATATATATATATATATATATATATATATATATATATATATATATATATATATATATATATATATATATATATATATATATATATATATATATATATATATATATATATATATATATATATATATATATATATATATATATATATATATATATATATATATATATNTATATATTACTTTACACAATGCAGAAACCTCGTCAAGGTTAAGTTTTTGAAAAATAGATAAAAACGCTTTAATAAGTTACTAAAGTTTACATTAACGTGTGGGTTTCGTTCAAAGCAAAAGACAATACAAAATATGTCACTTTTCCCTTGTCCGCCAACCAGGGTCTAGGCGGACCCACAACATTATTTTTTTAATTTTAACGAGGGTTCGCAACAGCAGAGGTCATGTAAACAACGCTGGATTCGAACCCGGGACCTTTACTTTACAGTGAGCGCCGTGTCAACGCATAAACCGTTGCGGCCACCGACGCCCCTTAATCATTAATTAAATATTTAAAAATTAACTGGTGGATAAATCAAATATACAAAATTAAATCAGTTTATAAATTTAGAATATTTAAGATATCATTTTAATTTATAAATAATTTAATTTTACCAGACTACCAATAAAGGTAATTATAAAACATGGCATGTTGAAAGTCATAATGAAACAAAGTAGAGCTTATTAAAACAAATTACTATTCATTGTATTATCAATTATTTGTAATGCGGGTCAAATCTGATAACTGTACATTATTTATTTTGTTGCAAATTAGCGCAAATGTGACATCACATAATTAAAAAGTAATGATCATTAAAACCATCACCTTTGAGACGTCTTGTTTTACGTTCGGTAAGAACAGGCGAGGACGAGAGAAACGTGGCGACACCAACTGAAATTGGCAGAGCCTACAATTGGCTTGACTTCGGAAAGCAGTGACAGATTTGAATATCTCCTCTTGTGTTAAAACGAAAGATATCACTGCCCACAGATTGTATAATCTGAAACGTCGTATTATTTTACTGTTTTTCACTTTGATTTACCCAAATCGCCGAGCATGCTTTTAAACGATGTTTTGCATATTTGCATAATATGCATTCCTGAATAAAAGATAAGCTGCGGATTACGTTATTTCATTGGGGAGCTAACCAATGGATGTTGGTAATTTTTTATAAATTTGTGGAAGTTTATTTCAAGCTAGTTTTCTCTTTCTACCTCTCTCTCACTCAATCTTTCTCTCTCTCTCTTTCTCTCTCTCTTCTCTCTTCTCTCCTTGTCTCTCTTTCTCTCTCACTCTCTCTATCTCTCTGTCTGTCTCTCCCTTTCTCACTCTCTTCTCTCCTTGTCTCTCTCTCTTTCTCTCTCTCTCTCTTCTCTCCTTGTCTCTTTCTTTCTCTCTCTCTCTCTCTCTCTCTCTCTCTCTCTCTCTCTTCTCTCCTTGTCTCGCTTTCTCTCTCTCTTCTCTCTTTTTCTCTGTCACGTTTTCCCTCATTTCTTCTTCTTCATTAATTCCCTTGTAATTTAATTATTAATAATCAATCCATTGATAAGCTTTCCTAATTAAATTTTCAAAAATCTGTATTGAATATTACAACTACTGCAAACAATAGTTAACACCAAAAAATGTAATTTCCCTGTTCAAAGGTGTTTAAAATGTATTAAAAGTAAAAAACGCACTTTTTTTATGTAAAATAAAATAAAAAATCTTGCGAAAATTTGGGATCGTTGGAAGTAAAATAACAGCTCTGTCTTGAAATGTTTTTAGTAAATCCTAAGATCATCTCCTTGACCTTTTTAATCCATTTTTTCAAAAGATTTAAACGTTGCATTGCATACTTATCACAGATATGTAAATTCAGTAATTTCACAGCACGTCAAAGCCAAGGATGCACTTTGGTGCGTTATAATTTTTAATTATTCAGAAATTGTGAGATGCGGTCTGGTGTGATGTAGGTTTCAGAAAAACATTTTCTTTATCGTGCCAACGTTTCGATCTTTATTGAGATCATCTTCAGGGCCTGGGATTTACAAACATTGTTTAAATTTAACAAATACATGTAGGATGTGGAAAAAAGTGAATTTATACAATGCAAAAATATATTTTTTATATTCAATCAAAGTATTTCTACTCACTCAAAGTGTTTGTTTTCTGCGTATACGTGCCATTCTTGCGTGTAGTGTTTGAGAGTGCCAATGAGATGCCGTTTTATACAGCACACACTTATGCAGAAAACAAACGCTTTGAGTGAGTAGAAATACTTTGATTGAACATAAAAAAATATATTTTTTGCATTGTATAAATTCGCATTTTTCCACATCCTACATGTATTTGTTAAATTTCAACAATGTTTGTAAATCTCAGGCCCTGAAGATGATCTCAATAAAGATCGAAACGTTGCCACGATAAAGAAAATATTTTTCTGAAACCTACATTACACCAGACCGCATCACACGATTTCTGAATAATTATCGACTAAAGGTCACTAATCACCACACATATAATTTTTACGTTGAATTCCTGGATTTTTTTCTACGTCGTAACACTAAATCGATCTACTGGTCGTAATTGCATTCTTTCTTCTATTCCTTTCTCAAATAATAAGCTTTATGTACTTTTCTGTTTACTACGAATAGTGAAGGATAGGAAGAGTTTCTTGAAACTCGTATCAATCCAAGGTGGATTTGTTCAAGCATATGCGTCACTATTTATCTATTATATACGCTATAATAAAATTTTAATCTAAATACAAAAATTATTGTTTTTTCATAAATGATGATGCATGATCATTAGCATCACCTGATTAAATTAATGTTGGCAATGCTGAAACTTTTTCTTGCATGGGTCAGTACTTACACTTACTTTATACATTTACACATGTCTGCACGCGCGCGTTTGCAAGAGAAGAAAAAATAAGAAAAACAAGGTAGTTTAAAAACGAACCTAAAGAAATATTAAAAAATTCGTAAACTGGGAGAAAAGCTTCATGAGATTATGAGTTAGTATCACAGAGAAACTAATATATTTAAAATAGAAAGAGAAAGAGATAGATAAAGAGAAAGAGAAGAAGAGAGTGAGAGAATGAATAAGCGAATTCACTGTGGTAGAATGTGGTAGAAAGAGAAAGGGAGATGAAGAGAGAGAAAGAGGGAACGTACAGAAATGAGTAAAAATTGAAGAAAGAGAATGGGAGAGATACATAAAAGAGTTGCGAATTAATGACAGACCAAAAAATGAAAGTTCACTGTAATTAGGTTAAATATATTATTATTATTATCAGACTATTAAAGCGTATATAAATAAATAGATAGATAGAAGGAGAGGGAGATAGAAGCAGAGTGAACGTGAGAGAGAGTGAGTGAGAGAGAAAGGAGATAAGAAAACCAAGGAACAAAAGTCAGCATAAAAGAGACGCTACATACATGGAAATATCGATAGAAAAAGAAATATGGAAAAGAAAGAGAGGTGGAAAGAAAGAGATGAAAAGTAAAACCAAAGAACCAAAAGGTGGTATAAAAGAAAAGGTCCTAATCTATAATTATGTACAAAAAGAAAGGAAGATAAGGATGGAAAGAGAAATGGTGAAGAAAAAATAAAGAAAGAGGAGAGAGAGAAAGAGTGAAAACAGAAGGCAAGTCCAAAAATTGCAATACTCAAGAAAATTGAAAATGAGATAGATAAAGAAAAACAATGAAATTGAAAATAACATAAATAATAAAAACTGAAAGTAACAAAAGCAAAGAATCAAAAATCAGTATAGAAGGAAACCTAGATAAATTTGAAGTTCGAGAAAATAAGAAATCGAGAGAACGTGACAGAAAAAAAGAAAAAGGGAAGAAAGATATGAAGTTAAGTAGAGAGGATGATTAAAGAAGAGCAACAAAACAGAGACATAAAAGCACTTAGACGAGAAAAACATCAGAAACAAAACATGAGTGAGACAAAAAGTGTATGTCTGAGTGTGCATGTATGTGTGCAAAATTAACAACGTAAGGACATAGATGAATGTCGCAGGGGGTCATCTGGGGTCACCGTCCTTTTTCCACGGACAGTTTAATTTATAGGTCTGACTATCTGTATGTCAAACGTTAAAAACTACAAAAAATAGCCATTTTAGATTATTTTTAAGATTTAAAACATGTCCTACGTTGATGGTAACAAATGTCCATACCATGTACCTGCGATTTTAGAAATATTTCTGTCTAAATAATGTTTATACATTATTACATAAAATATACAAAAAATTAATATTTAGAGGGCATATCTGTAAAAATGGTAGGTAAGACTAATAAATATTCGCGGTCGTTATAAAAGTACAGCAAATTGGTACGGAATTGACCTTTCCACCTGACACTGAGCCGAAGAGTTGGCAGGTGGCCAGCGGCACTCTAATTTTAGTGCGTGCCGTTGGGGATGTGTGACAACTGGGTCGCGGATGTGCGCTGTTGTCGGATGGGGGAGTGAACGAAAAGAAGGAGAAAGAGAGAAAGAGAGTGATAGAATGAGAGTGCGAGAGAGAGAGAGAGAGAGATCAAGGGTCATGACCCGCCCCACTTACAAACACGTGTTGAAAATCACCGTTCTATCTTCAACATAGGATACAATTTGGCAGAAGGAATTCCACAGAAAATTTGAAAAAAGTGTATGAAGTACGGATTTTAAATATTGAAATCTCGTCACTACGGTCACTATCTGATAACATAAAATATATTAAGGAAGCAATACGTTTCAAATGAAATGCTAGCTTGGCATGAAATATCGGTATGAAAAACCTTACTGCACTATTCGACTGGTACCAGAAATCAACTGAATGCACTTTTAATAAAAAATAGTTTATACACCTCCAATTAACTGCATTTTTTAAATTAAAATCCATAATTTTATCGATCTTCATTAATAATCAGCCGTAAATCCTACACATTGCATAATAAAATTACTTAAATCATATCCTCCTAAGGATTAATAAATAGAAATATTTCAAATGTAAGAATACAACATAAAAATACTAAAAAAATAACATCATATTGTTGCTTTATTGTTTTTAACGTCTGGAATATTAAAACTATAAAAGCCTTAACGCCTACACTTGGATGACTGACTTCCTTTGCTTTGGTTTATTCAAATTTTAACACAATTACTCAATAAAATTGAGTTTATATTGAATTTAATCTCGAAGAAAATGAAACTATGCAAATACTCAATTAACTACACACAATTTTTTCGAAATGAAAAATTGTGTGTGATTAATTGAGTATGTGTATAATTAAGAATAACTTGATTAAAAAAATAATTAAAGTGAGTAGAAACTGGATTACCGAACTTCTATTTTTTTTTTTTTTTTTTTTGACTGGGGCTTCCGAATCTAAGTCATTTCAGCCCCCAACTTCTATTGTTTTATAATAGAACTGATTATCGATATATTAATTCAGAAAGAATATCTATAATAAATTGTCTTTATAAAAAATAAAAAGAACGAAGGGGTGCCTCTAACCCTTTAACTACCCCCTTTGTATTTGATTACTTTTGATTTAAAGACAACTTAATACGGTTATACCTCGAAAGTAGATTCAGAAGATTCGTAAGAGATTCTTTTATCTCAACTAAAAACCTTAATTTATTATAATATATTAATTGGACAAGCGGACCACGAAATTAGTGAATTCGTAAGAAGATTCATTTTCATTTTCAACCAACCAAGAAGATAAAAACTAAACAGCGAAAATAGACGTAAAGTTAAAAAAGAATATCGTTAATAAATGGTCTTTATAAGAAAATAATCCAGTATGAAGGTGTGCTGTCTAACCCTTTCACTCCCTCCTTTGTACTCGATTGTTAGAAAAATAATCGATATTCTTTTTATGTAAGGTTTACACTCATAGATTATCCAGACAAATTAGCCTTTATAATACATAATCAACAAGGAGGCAAAAATCTTAAAACTTGAAATCGTCTAAGAGAGCACGCTTGGACTACCACTTTTTTTTTCAAAGGTAACGTTTTATCAATATTAAATTTATATCAATATAATTTTTAAAAGATTATATTATCGGTTTATTTTTACAAATTACAACTTTTCTTTTTTTTTTCTTCCTAAAACAAAAAAAAAGAAATATTTATCAATATTTTTTCTTAGACATTTCTAAAGTAGCTGCGATCAAACTTTAGGCTTTCGTTAACTCCTATACTTTCCTGTTTATTCAAGTAAGCCTTTTGATTTTTAATTAGCATAAATCATTCTGAAATCCTACATAATAAAAATAGCAATGGGCAAATCTAGGAAAACCGTGTGAGGTGATTAGTGACCGTTAATTGATGATTATTCAAAAATCGTGAGATGCGCTTTGATGTGATGTAGGTTTCAGAAAAACATTTTCTTTATCGTGCCAACGTTTTGATCTTTATTCATCTTCAGGGCCTGGGATTTACAAACATTGATTAAATTTAACAAATACATGTAGGATGTGGAAAAAAGTGTTTGTTTGTTTAAATTGTCCGGCAACTTACATCGGTCTTACAGCCCAATATCTGGGCAAGAGAGTAAAGCAATATATTTACGATTGCAAAAAACCCTAAGCAAAATCCTACAGCACTCGCTACCCATCATTTTGAACACAAACCCAATTTCGACTTCAACAATCCAAAAATATTACACACAGAACAAAACAAACATAAACGTAACTTTTTAGAAATGGTTTACATCAACAGAGACAAACACAGAATCAATTACAGAACAGATACATGTAAACTCAGTCGCAGCTACGCCAATATCATTAATCAAATTCAATATAGAAAACATACATATATCATCACATCACATTCCACATATCAAACATTTTCACATAGTCTAATTTTTCAACAATTTAGCTTTCCTTTTCCTATTTATCCCCGTCTATATAATCCTGAAAGGATAATCTGGCCGAACTATTAACCAACGTTTTTTCCCTTCGTCGGCTCTTTTCACGTCAAAGAAGCCGACGCCTTATACAAAAATGTCTTTTCTATACCGACTTCCTTCCTCATAAAACATAAAACAGCAATATCTCATTGGCACTCTCAACGCGACACGCAAGAATGGCACACTTACGCAGAAAACAAACACTTTGAGTGAGTAGAAATAATTTGATTGAACATTTTATATATATATATATATACAGGGTGAATTGCTACTCGTGCTACAAACTTCTCCAGTAGATTCTTCACCCTAAAATGAACAAAAAAGTTCATATTGTCCATGGTATGGTATGGTATGGTATGGTAGAAAAGGATACTAGGAAGCGGGGTTTGCACTCCCCGGGCACTGCAGCCTTCTGGCTTATTGTACCTTCCCAGTTCCCTAGTTTAGTCAATAGACTCAATCCTTCTTCTCAGAAGCATCAAGTCATTGACTGTTATTGCTGCAANACCATGGACAATATGAACTTTTTTGTTCATTTTAGGGTGAAGAATCTACTGGAGAAGTTTGTAGCACGAGTAGCAATTCACCCTGTATATATATATGAAGATGATCTCAATAAAGATCGAAACGTTGGCACGATAAAGAAAATGTTTTTCTGAACCCTACATCACACCAGACCGCATCTCACGATTTCTAGAGCCTTTGGACATTTTATATCGCTTTACATTTTCCTTTTTTCCAGTCGATTTTTCCAGTCATTTTTTTCAAAATATACAAGCTAAAAAACGCATCCAAATGTATTCAGAGGCTTAATGCTCGTCGTTCCCCCCCCCCCCCGACTTATGGATGAAAACGGAAGGCGTAATCACCCCAGCTTAACCCCTTAAATGCTTACTGGCTAATGCTGCGTTAATGCGTTCCACTTTAATCCTCCTGACGATGGGAATTGGAGAAAAAAATATATTAAAAGGGTTTTGAAACCTTTTTTGCATGCCTGCGTTTGCATGACTAGTAATACGTGTAATCTTATCGTCTTGTCTCGTTCATTGTGGAACACGGTGACTTTTTTCAAACAATTGTTATTGTTTTAATTTTCTAACTAAAAAATATAGTTTAAAACGTACTCTGGAATATTCTTTATTAATATCAAAATCCGTCATGAAAATAAGAATGAATGAAGAATCACGGTGAAAACTTTTTTGAAAAAGTATTTTCCTTCCTTATCTGATCGAATTTGACAAAATTGACGTTCTCATGGAACACTTTGGCTGCAATCTTTCATAAAATTCACTATTTTTCGTGGTCCGCTTGGCTAATATCATTCAATTAAGGAAGGTTTTTTAGTTGAGATAAAAAATGTCAGTGTCACGAGCGGGATTCGAACCCCATTGAAAAATGGCAAAAAGGAGGGAAAATTCAAAAAGGTGGGGTTGAGATGGAAGGTTAGTTTCCTAGTGGATCGAAGTCACGATAGCTCAAGAGGTAAAGCAGCGGCGTATCAAGCCGAAGGTCGAGGGTTCGAATCCCGCTCGTGACACTGACTTTTTTATCTCAACTAAACAACCTTAATTAATTGAATGATATTAATTGGTCAAGCGGACCACGAAAAACAGTGAATTTTATGAAAGATTACAGCCAAAGTGTTCCATGATAACGTCAACGCCAAATTTTACTGCTGTCTTGCAACTATGATCCTCTCCCTCTTTCATTTAATTCGATCTTCAAAAAATGTTAGCTAAATTAATTTTGTTTATAATTCAAATAATTAAGGTTTTTAGTTGAGATAAAAAAGTCAATGGCACGAGCGGAATTCGAACCCACGACCTTCGGCTTGATACGCCGCTGCTCTACCACTTGAGCTATCGTGACTTCGATCTACTCGGGCACTAACTTCCCAACTCAACCCCACCTTTTTTAATTTTCCCTCCTTTTTGCCATTTTTCAAATGTTGTGTAATCTATTTGATACTCGGCGAAAAATGAGATGGTTGCGGAGAGCTTTAGTGAAGTATACTTCATTTTAACTCATTAAATTCGCTAATTTTCGTGGTCCGCTTGACCAATTAATATCATTCAATTAATTAAGGTTTTTAGTTGAGATAAAGAAGTCAGTGTCACGAGCGGGATTCGAACCCACGATCTTCGGCTAGATACGCCGCTGCTCTACCTCTTGAGCTATCGTGACTTCGATCCACTAGGTCACTAACCTTCCATCTCAACCCCACCTTTTTGAATTTTCCCTCCTTTTTGCCATTTTTCAATGGGGTTCGAATCCCGCTCGTGACACTGACTTTTTTATCTCAACTAAACAACCTTAACTTTCATAAAATGTTTAGTTTTATCCTCAGAAGAATTCGCCCTCGAGGGCCAGGCGTGCATCGCTTTTAACCTTATGCACTTTTAAGAAATGCATTTGCCCCAGATAAATGTGCTATCATTATCATATTTCCTTTGGCATTCCATAAACTGTACGAGAGAATGTCATATAACTCGATCCAATTGTTGAGAAGAATCATCAATGCCCAAACATTTCCTAAATTTACCCTATGTTTAGTACGTTTAATTAATTTATTTTTATGATAGGAGGTTAAGAAAAAATCAAACAATAAATGCAAAACGATAACCCAATAATTTAAAACAATAATTACCAGAAAAGGTCTAATAGATTTTTTGTAAAAGATGGTTCTATTCATAAATTTGTTGTTTAAAAGTTCACAAAAGTTTTTTGAAAGCAATAAATCTATGAGTAGAACCATCATACTTACTCCACCTCCATAATTTCCATTCAGCTCAAATATTGTTGCTTTCAATCAATTATTAAACCGAACGCATTTCTGAGGTGAACCTTCAGTCTATAGCTAAAATAAAACATTATGATGTATAAAATGTGCTGTCAATAACAGATTGACCTATGACTTATATTTTCAGTTTAACGTTCTTATTTCATATTCATTAATTGTTTTTATGATGATGGATTTATTTCATCATCAGTTGTCAGATTCGCCATTATTTATGCTCGAACTCAGATCCTTCACGATTAACTTTTACCAAACTTAGCGTTGTCTTAAACCAATGACTAAAAGTTCAATATTAATGATAAATTTGTCAAATTTTATTTGTTATGTTGAGATAATATGAAGGGTTTATTATTTTGGAAAGGTCCTGTCAAGGAAATAAATGTTTTATGGAAATTTTCTTAATATTTTTCACATTGATCAAATTTTGCTGTAAATCTAAAACCTTTAAGTTCATTTATTTTTTAATTATGATCAAAGTTTCTAGTCTAGGTAGCTATTAAGGATGTACGATTTAGAATAAGTCTTGCCAAAATAATTTCCGGTCATGGCCAACGACCCAATTCCTCATTACCTATTTTGAAAAAGATTTTCCTATAAGCCAAACAACAATATTAATTTCCTAAACCTGATCCCTCAATTTATTGACCCAATTTTTCCCAAAGAAGAGGACTTAAATTTCAATGTTTATTTTTTTGGGTGATGTTTCATTAAGCCGTATATCAAATGTCTCCAGTTTTGTTTTTGTGACTGCAGGCAGGAACCCGGTGTTTTTGGCGTGCGAGACTAATTGAAAGTCCGGCCGACTTGGGTAAGCGACAGACTGAGTCAAAGGAGGCAAATTGGAATGCAGTTTGAAAATAACTGTTTGTCATTTTAGGTGCGCGCTTTGGGGTGACGTAAGGCAGGATTTGCCGGCAATTACGCCTCGTGAAGACCGAACTGGGTCGGCCTTATCTCCCCATCGGGAAGAGCTGTGAGGTAACAACGTAGAACCCTGCCAGGAGAAAAGGTCGATTCCTGCGTATACCATCTCCCAAGGGTTAAGGTTTTTCCCGTTCCTGACGTTCTGACAAAGTTGGAAACATGCACAATTTTAAATCTTTTTGCATACATTAAAATTTCATTATTTGAAGATCAGGGTACAGAACCAATAATTGTCCTAAAGTACATCTTTGGTCGACATCCTTATTAAATTGTTCGGCTTTCACTTTTCTCATAAGACCATTATCTTCATTCACGTATATTTTTCTCTTACGTGATCAGCAGAAAGCTCTGTGTGTCAAACATGATAACTGTCTTAACCCCTTAGACGACCTGCTTTGCGTTTGATTATATGAATGTTAAGTAAAAATTCTTGTTGATATACTTATCAGTGACACTTATTTTTCCGTACTCCGTTAATTTAAACGTTTGCTGTTTAAAAATAGCAAATAACCCTGGTGTATTAGTCTTAAATGGTCAAAAATTCACCATTCCTTATGGGCTTAAACTGTACCCTTGGACGACCTCGTTTAAATCAAATTATTATTACTATTCTTTCTTTTTTTTAAGAGCACCTTAAGGTGGCCATTCACGATCACTCCAAATGGAACCGCGCCAAGCCGTACAGCTCCATTTGGAGTGCCTGAAATTTGAGGGGCATTCACGACCGCTCCACAGCCAGTCGCTTCGAACGTCAACCAGTGAATTACCTTCTCAAAATGGATGACGATCTCTTGTGCTACTCTTCTGTTTATTTACATATTAAAAGCAAAAAATCGAAGAGAAAATGGTGTAAGAAGTGGCTCCTGAACAGAAGCCGTAATACCCACATCAATTTGATGAAAGAACTTTCCCTTGAACCCGCTGATTGGAGGAACTATTTAAGGATGGATGAAACGTCTTATTTATTCATTATATTTAGTGTTCTATTGACCAAATTACTTCTTTCAATTATTTAATCTTTTTTGTAAGGTTTTGGTTGAAATGAAAAAGCTAGTGCCACGAACGGGATCTGAATCCATGGCCTTCGGCTAAATACGCCGCTGCTCTACCACTTGAGCTATCGTGACTTCGATCCTCTCCGACACCAAAAAATGGCAAAAAGAGAGAAAATTCGAAAGGTTGCAGGTTGAGATGGGGAGTTGGTGCCCGAGTGGATAGAACTTTCGAAGTCAGGATAGCTCAAGTGGTTAGCGCAGCAGCGTATTTAGCCGAATGTCGTGGATTCGAATCCCCTCGTGACACTATTTTTTTCATTTCAACTAAAACCTTACAAAAAAAATTAACGTCTTATTTATATTTACTCCAGACTGTTACCTCCTTGATTAGAAAACAAAAGACAGTCATGAGAGAAATCATCACTATATGAAAGGTTGGCAACCACAGTACGATTTCTCGCTACAGGGATGAACTACAAAGAACTTAAGTTCTCTACTACGATTTCTGATCATTGTTAGGGGTTATCAATACCGCATCTCTCATTGCATTTGTATCCTTTGTTTTGAAAACGTCGACCAACTGGTTGAGGATCGAATTTATTTTATTTCTATCGTGGTAATATAATCATTGTCCACCACTTTCATAAACATGGTACACTTTCATACAATTCAATTACCTCAACAATAAAATCTCGATTGGATCATTACCATTAAGAATAAACGTTTTTGACTTTTTGAGAATGTACGACGGAGATGTTTGCTCAGTGACAGAAAGACGGAGACTGCGCCAAAAAAACGAGGGTTTTCTCATTTACGACCAGGCCAGCGCGCCAAAATCCCCACCCTCCACGTCAGGTTTTCCCAATCACGAACGCGCCATGCCGTGATCGCGCCGTAGATATTTGGAGTGGCGCGATGGAGTTTGGCCCGGTCGAATATTCGGCACAGCCGGGCACGCCAGTTCAGTTTTGCCATTGACGTGGTTTTTGGAACGGCGTCGCTCCGTTTGGACTGCTTGGAGCGATCGTGAATGGCCACCTTTATATGTCATTTATACAAAGCATACATGATTGAATTCTTCCTACAAAATTAGCCTCGAATAGTCATAAATGCCGACAAGATCACAAAATCAAAATGTAAAAAATTATAATGAACTTTAATAACGTAATAATAACATTTGTGACGATTTCCTTCGTATTCGTTTGTATCCCTGCAGTACCAACCATTACAACAGTTAGATCTTTTGTTTACAAGTCGTTTACAAAAACAGATCGAAAGAGGTTTCCTGGAGTACAGTCGGTAAAGGTTTGATTAGGTGGTTCATGTAGAAGAAATAAACGCATAATACGTTGACAGACAAGAAATAACAATGGACTAAACGTGTACCCTTGCAAGATCCCAAAGTTCATCTTTAAGAAATTTCAAAAACTAGTACTATTTTGTGGAATACAAGCAACAAAGTTATGAAATAATTAAGTCATGCTGTTGAACTAAATATATAATAGATTAACCCATAAAGACGAATTAAAAGTACAATACATATCAGGTAGAGAATAATGACGGAATATCAAGTATCCTTGCAGGATCGCAAGGTGTATTTTGTGCTTCATCATAGGAAGTTTACATTTACCGAAATTAGCAAGGTTTCCTAAAATTCAAGCAACTCTGATTTGAAACGGATGGGCAAACAAATGAATTAAAAGTACAGTACCTTGCCAGATAGAAAATAATAATGTATTTATCATCTACCCTTGCATGATCCCAAGATTTTGTGGAATACAAGTAGTAAACATTTTAAACAGGTGGTTTATGCAGAAAAAAATGAAAGAATAATACGTTTTCAGGCAGATCCCAATGTTGATCTTCTTTTTTCCATTAGAAATTACAAAAACAATTCTAAAATTAGCACGGTTTTTTGGCAACGCAATAAAGTTATTAAATAAATGAATCATTCAGTCGAATTAAATAAACAATATATTAATCTGTAGAAAATAATAATGGTCTTATCGTCAATCCTTGCATGACACCAATATAGATCTTCTCTTCTTACTTCATAAATGACGAAAACTATATAAAAATAAGCAGTTTGGAAATGAGTGAATAATGCAGATGAATTAAAAGTACAGTACATCGCCAGGTAGAAAATAATAATGGACTTATCATCTACCCTTGCAGCCAAGGAGGCTCTTCTGCTTGATAGAAAGAGATTTACAAAAAACCAAATAAAAAGTAGCAAAGTTTTGTTGAAAACCTTCAGAAATATTTATAATCCTTCTGTTTGCTATGTCTCATACATTTTAGGTTTATTTATACCTTAGTATGAGATCATGGTTTCGAGGGAAGTTCAGAGAAATTACTAGTACAATGTACTATGTACTAAATACAAGTAGTTATACTGGAGTTATTTATGCTTTTGGCAGATAATAAGGGATTGTAGGAGTTTATGTGATTTTAGTAACCACGCACTACTAATTTGTACAAATTTTTCCTTATTTACAAATTTCTGTATTTAAACAATACACAAGTTTACGTTTAGTTCACTTTCTTACTTCTCCCGCTCAACTTTGTAAGTCCTCCACGTGCTCTTGACGCAATGTTGGGGCATGCAGGCTCATTATTTTAATGAATCGTAAAATCTTAATAGTCTCTTCATTCACTGAACGTTATAGTGAATAAAAGACCCTCTGTTTCAAGGGTTATCGAATTATCAGAATATGAATTTCACGTAGGCTTGTAACATTTTTTCTTCTTAACATTTAAAATTGATTAATAATAACGATCCAATAATTGTAAGCATAAACAATTTTCGCAACGTTTAAATGGATATTTAAAATTGTAAGGTCAAATATAGACGGTTTTGTAAAGCGGCCGTAAATAGGATGAAAGGAGAAGGGTCTAAAAGCGGCCCGCGTCCGTCCAATCGATATCACAAACAGCCTCGTCCTTTTGGAGTTGAGAAAGGACGCACTTCCGGTCCGAGGTTCACACACCGGTCCACGGTTATAAATAAAAATGCAGCATACAGTCGGCTGGTCGGTTGCACAAGAGGTCCGTTGACTGTACACCCCTGGAAAGTGAAACCTACAAGGTTCAACGGCCGTTCACCTACATTGCTCGGCCCCGCTCACTTTCCAACCTTCGGCAAGGTTCGCATATTGATTTTTCTCAAAAAGGAAGGATATGCAAGGTTTTGTGAACATGGATATTTTGGATTTTTTTTCAAATAAATAGGTTTTTGACGATTCGCGACTTTTTATTTATTTCCAACATGCGATCTATCATCGCACAAAACCTTCTATCGAAAGTTAAGGTTTGTGCAAAGATGGACGCAACATATAAAAAGTTCTTGTTGAACCGGCACAGGGTCATTCACTGGGTCTGTCTCCACTCGCGTATTTTTTGAGTTATTTAAACGCTTTTCCGACATTGCTGTTACAGTCTACAGTTCCTCACTGAAGATGGCCCAATGCAGATACGCGTTAGAATAACTCAAAAAACACGCGAGTAGAGACAAGCCCAGTAAAAGACCCTGCGCCGGTTCAACATGAGCTCACCGACTCGCAGACCCATCACCAAATATAAAACGTTAACAAACGAAATGGTACTAAATAAACCTTAAGACATAAATAAATTATGGTTGGATGGATCAGTGTGATGGTACATCTGAATAAATCTACACTAATTTTCCATGCTTTCAACTGTATTTCTGCAGTCATTATCAGGGCGTACAGATTTAAAAAAACGTTAAAAAATATACAATAACGTCTTTAGTAAATAAAATTGTGCCTTATTCCTTTGTAGGTATAAAAATAGATGGCTCAACTTCATTCACGCCTAAAAGATAAAGAAGAAGTACAAAATCGGTCATATGTGCTCTACAAAATAGAATGTAAAAGGTAGGTGTAAATGGAACTATGCAGGCCGAACAAAACAATGGCTAAAGAATAGAACGGGACAGTACAAATTAGACTGCTCAGACCGAAGACACAGAGAAGCTTCAGCCCTTTTAAAACACAAACAAGCAACACCCCATAATTTTGACCTTGGCAACATCGATATACTTGATCGAGAATCTAGTTTAGACCGTTTCATAGAAATGCTGTAGTTATATAAAAAATTTAGATGGTACGTGTAACATTAGGACTGACTTTAGGTAAAGTTGGTAAATTGCACTGCCAAAACATCCTATGAGAAAAACAACGAAAGGGACAAACTTTCTAGAACCGCTATGATAGCGTTTTTTATAGCTTACATTATTTAATATTAGTAGGACCTAGCATATATAATCGTTTCTTGATTTAAAAACAATGCCACAAATCAATGGTTTAACTGTTTTATGGTATTCATGGTCCGCCTAGTCTCACCGTTATTTGTTGATGTTTCGCACAGTCAGACGTGTCTCGGCCAAAGTAAACTTTCGCAAAAAGCTTTGAAGAGATTTGAATGAAAGCATATCTGATGGTTGCACCAACTGACCGGATGGCGATGGTTTTATTCGCTCTAATCCAGATTTGTTGTTTATCAGCACCAAGCACAGGGGGGGGTTGAAAAAATATAATTCTTTGTAAAATTCTGCTGCCTATATTTATCACAATGCTTTGAAGATCCAAAGACAAAATTTCCCACTTTTATAAGCGTTTTATCTTAGTATTAACAGACATTGTCGTAATTTTTTATGTTTATTCGATATGGAGAAAATTTCTGACGGGGTCCGCTCATTCTCGCTGCCTTAATCAAACATATGTTTTGACATTTAATTATTATACTTTAACAGTATCTAAATGGACACCTGGATGTATACTAATTAATCAGCTTATTTCTGTCAAATTAACCCTTTTTCTGGTTAAATTACCCTTTTTTAGTATCAAATTAACCCATTTTTGCTCAAAATTAACCTTTTTAAAATTTAAATTAACTATATTTAATTTCAAATTTATTTTGTTTTTCCGATCAAATTAACCTTCTTTCATTTCAAATTTCCATTTTTATTTTCAAATTGACTATTTTTTCCTGGAAATTAACGCCTCCTTTAAAACATTAAAAAACGCAGGGGATGGTATAACAGGTAAGCACGTAAAATTTGTTCATTTGAGAAAAAAATTCTTTTTAGCAGGGGAATAGGTTTTAGTTTTTAGAAAACCATACGAAAATTAATTACAATTTTTACAAATTATATCAAATTAAACATATAAAAATTGAGATTTTTTAAATATAAAATATTGTAACTTATAAACTAAACCCCCTTAACTTGCCCTTAATTATAAAAAAAACCCTAAGAGGTAGAGTTAATGTAGGTAGAGTAAAAACCCTATAGGTAGTAGTAAATTTTATGTATTCGAAAAAAAAATCAAATTTCACTTCGGCCTTTCAAAGACCATTATTATTTACTTAAACTGGTCTTACTAGCCCAATCATTAATTTTACAATTGCATATGTATATAAAATAAATAAATATTTGCATATTCTTGTCAACCTATTGGTACAATAAAATTTACACTTCACCATTCCCAAAATTATTAACTATACTAGTTCATATGGCTTTTTTATTTTCAAACGTCTAACGATTGAGTAGCACTTTGGCCGCTTCATCATTCTCCAGCTGGCTGAGGCGAGACTGGTAGCAAATCTTTATATTTCCGGCGTAACCTTAGAGTTAAGACCCCTATGTAAGTCCTTGCTCCTTGTACTAAGGTTCATTGAACTATGTTACGTAAGACTTCATTTTGGATTGTTTGTATAATTTTGATATTGCTGTGTTTTTTACAACCCCACAGTTGAACACAATACGTCTTGCTTGTATAATATTTTATTTTGTAACGTAAGGTTGGAGACGAGTCCTATCAATACAGTTGTCTATACATTAAACGTATTTCTATTCTTGTTTTGTTCACGTGCTCTTTTCACCTCAGTTTGGCTTTAATTTTCATTGCGGCCACTGGTCCCCTTAGGCCTCTGAAAAAAAGTCCAGTTGTGACAGTTAGAATCAAACCCCCGACTACAAGATCTGCTAGCTAAAAGCTTGACGCCTCAATAACTTTCTTCACGTGTTCTTTCAGCTTGGCATATAAGGTCATTCCCAGATATTTAGCTCTAAAGCTGTATGGTATAACAGCTCCCTCGTTGGTGAAAGACGGAACATGGTCAATTTTTTGTTTATAAAACTTATAGGTTTATGCTGATTGAGCCTGATTCTCTTTTTCTGTCAATCTATTTATCTTGTTACAAGCCTTTTGAAGAATATTGGATGCATGGTTAATGGTAGGTCTTCAAGTATCACGCTGTGCCATCTGCAAACTTTTCTGCTTTTACACCATCCATTTTTGGGAAGTCACTGGTAAGAAGTAAAGTAGTAGACCTAGTATTTTACATTGTGGCATTTCTGCATTTATTGTTTTTTGTTCTGAATATTGAGCTTTTTGTTTGACTCTAAAATGTCTGACTTTTAGATAGGAATGATATCTAGATACTGCTTTGGTATCATTCCTTTTAATAAACTGATGAGTCCTTCAAGCATTGCCTTGTCAAAAACTTATGCGCCATCAAGGAAGGTAGCATAACTCCTTTTTTTCTCGAATGATTTTTCTCTTACGTTCGTTACTCGGTGAATTTCGTCTATTGTCGAATATCTTGGCCTGAATCCAAATTGGTAGTCAGGGATGATTTCTTGTTTTCTACAATGTTTTATTCTTTTCAGTAATAATTTTTCGATAAGCTTAGATAATGTCGGTAGTGGTTTGACCTCGTTCGGCGGTTTCCCCGGTTTTCGTACCATAATAACTTCTACCAATTTCCAGATGCTGGGAACATATTTCAGTCCCATTTCAGCTTTAAACAGCTATGCTAGCTTAACTAACCCCCTTTTCGGTAATTGTTATAACATTTCTCTGATAAGGTCATATTGTGGAGTGTTTTTAGCAGGTAAGTTTTTAAATTCTTTAGATGTGACTAGCTTTATATTTTTTCTTGTCGAGTATTTGTACTTCAAGTAAGTTGCCACTGATGTTTTCATTTGGTTTGAAAAAATTCGGATTTTCTCTGCTGTGTCTCACCCATGTACCGTCATAAAAAAAGAATATTTTGAAAATGAAAAGAAATAATTTAAAGCAAAACAGAAGTAATTTGAAATTAAAACGTGTTAATTTGACGGAGAAAGGCTAATTTGAAAGAAACAAAGCTAATGCACAACTCGATAATATGTTTTAATTTACGTGCTTATATGTTGTAGGAACCTCTATGTTTTTGCTATTTTAAACAAACGGTTTCTTTGAAGTGAAAAAAGGTTAATTTGAAATTAAAACTGTTAATATGAAATAAAAAAGGGTTAATTTTAAAGTAAAAAATCGTTAACTTAATGTGAAAAAATATAATTTGAAATTAAAAAAGTGGATTTTACGGTAAAAGCCACATTTAAGCTATAATTTAAATAAAAATACTGTAGATTACAAAAATAAATCATATAACTATTCCTTGAAATGTGTGGTGTACGAATTCTTCATTTAATTTGGTATGTTCTGGTTATTTTTGTCATTACTTGCATAGTCTTGAAATAATCAGGTACCCTAGTCTGCTTGTCCTGGCTTTGTTGTTCTGACATCGCCATCTTCAGTAGTGGAATTGACCAAATACGAAATGAATTACAGTTTTTCCCTTTTCATAAACTTTTCCCATACCTTATAAGAAACACTTCATTTTAAACAGACCATTAAGACAGACAAAAAAATGTATTACATCAATTAATGATTAATTAATTTTACAATGTGCCACATAATCGGATTTTCCTTGAAATTATTCACGGGCTTGGAAGTCCTTTTTCCAGGTAAGACCCCCAAGTACGGCATAAATTGAACAAGGATTACGGTTTAAAATTGCACTAAGCTCTTTTATTTCGAAACACTAACTATTGTTAAACCTGAGAACAAATTGGATCGGGGCGAGATTGGCGTCTTTGTAATTGCCCGGAAGGTTTAATTAACTCCAAGTGGTAATCCAGAGGAATTAGCGAGAAAAAGAAAGAGAAGAAAAACCTTTCGTTGCTTCACTAATTGGAATTCCCCTTTTCTTGTCAATCGGTGTTCAATTTTTGACGAATATTTGTCCACTTTGGTCGAACCCGAATCCTTTTGGAACTGACCTCAGGTGAAAGTCGCGTTTCCACACTCATCCTGGCCAGTGCACCTCTGAATCCCGTTTTCTTATTATTCAACGGGCAGATACAATCTTCTTATCTGAGTTGTCGTTATCCGGTGGAAAAAGCGAGTTTCTCTCCAATGTTCTCACCTTTTTTTTTTTTTTTTTTTTCTTTCAAAAAACGATCATATTACGTGGAAAAGTCACGTAATTCAATTGACGTAAAACTATCGATCAAGTAATCTTGAACTTAAAGTTTTCCAGACAGATTGGCATTTTGCTGAATCGTGCCCGTTCCACTTGGGTACAGATTCTTGGAACACCCTGTGTACAAAGGTAACGCCAACTAGCCATTAAAGCGTTCAAAATGTGTAGTCCTCGATAAAAGATCAGATCATCCTGGGTGATGTTCAACATTGATGCAATTCAGACAAAGAAAACTGCACGCTCTTGAAATAATTCAAACATAAACATAGCCGGGGTTTGAGAGCGTGTTGCGCAAATTTAGAGAAAGTTACAGAAAAATTATCCCTTCGGTCAAAGTTTGCAGCAGCCAGAATTGGCAAAGTTAAATCTTAAAGTTCAACTTCAAAGCAATATAGATCGGCAATAAAAACGTGCAAAATACTATTTCACTTATTACGAAAAAGAAGAATAAAAAAATACAAATATTCACTACAAATTTGCTAACATTTCTGCAGGAGAATCTTGAAAATAGGGGGACCTTTGTAGAATGTGTTCGGCAAAAAAAGTAAAATAGAATAAAAAAATTATAGGGCTGATATGTCAATGAAAGCTTAATCCAAGTTTCCAGAACCCAGAATTGACAAAATCTAAGCAACATTATTCAGAAATTGTGAGATGCGGTCTGGTGTGATATAGGTTTCAGAAAAACATTTTCTTTATCATGCCAACGTTTCGAGCTTTATTGAGATCATCTTCAGGGTTAAAAGTGTTTGTTTTCTGCGTAAGTGTGCCATTCTTGCGTGAACACTCTCAACACGACACGCAAGAATGGCACACTTACGCAGAAAACAAACACTTTGAGCCGGAAGATGATCTCAATAAAGATCGAAACTCATTAAATTCACTAATTTCGTGGTCCGCTTGACCAATTAATTAAGGTTTTAAGTTGAGATAAAACAGTCAATGGCACGAGCGGGATTCGAACCCACGATCTTCGGCTTGATACGCCGCTGCTCTACCACTTGAGCTATCGTGACCCCGATCCACCCGGACACCAACCTCCTATCCCAAGGGGGGAAAACTCAAAAGGTGGGGTTGAGATAGGAGATTGGTGTCCGAGTGGATCGAGGTCACGATAGCTCAAGTGGTAGAGCAGCGGCGTATCAAGCCGAAGATCGTGAGTTCGAATCCCGCTCGTGCCATTGACTTTTTTATCTCAACTAAAAACCTTAATTAATTGTAAAGATCGAAACGTTGGCACGATAAAGAAAATGTTTTACTGAAACCTACATCACACCAGACCGCATCTCACGATTTCTGAATAATTATCGACTACCGGTCACTAATCACTACACTAAGCAACAAAGTTCAATTTTCAAGTAATCCTAACACTTGTTGCTCTTTGAAAAATAAATTAAAATTTTTTACCAAAAATGGATGGCTATGTAGAAATAATAAGGTAGCTAGGTAGGCAGACTTCAAGAGATGGTTTCTTTGTGCAAAACAAAAAATAAATTCTATGCCGTAGATCTGATATGTTAATGAAAGTTTGAAGTTTCCAATAACCCTAATTTTAAAACTTTAAGTTATAAACTTCCATTTTCAAGTAAGTCTCTATTAATATCACAACGTGCAGCTTTTGGTGAAAGTCATAAGTGCTCTTCATGCATTGCTCCTGGAAAAATAAATAAAAATTTCTACCCAAAATTTGCAGCTATGTAAAAAAAGCAGGTAGGTTAGGCGAACCCCAGGAGATGGTTTTAAACATGCAAAACAGAAAATAAATACAAATCCAAAACGACGGTCTGGCAGTTTGATCGATTAGCATTAGGCAAATTGCTGATCTAAATCTTTAAGAGCAGTGCAACAATAAACAGCGAAGATAAACGGACGAAAATTAATAATTTTGACAAGTTTTGAGCATGAGAGGTTAGACAAACAAGTCAAATTTATATTCGTATTGGACTAAGTGAATAAAATAAACAATTGGACAAATTTTGCCACTTTTTGCATTTTCGTAAATTGTGTTTGAGCTTTAATGGTTTTTCTGAAAGATTGTTTCTTAAATGTAGTACTTCTTTCATTGGTGTGGCGTCGAGGTTAACATTGCTCAAGAATGTTTTTTCTAGGTATCAGTCTTTCACTCACGACAATTAGTCATCTGCTAGTAGTCCTATTTTTTTAGTTTAAATTTACATGTCCTGTAAGGGTTTGTATTTGTTTCTTTTTTTCTCCCTAAGACTTAATTCTTTAGTAAGCCACTGCCAGATCTCAGCCTTTCCCGACCAGCACCGAGATTGGACTCCGGGTGCTGTCAAAAGCAAGGTCAATTCAGCACCCAACGCATGCAGTTCCAAACTCATCCGTACTCACGTTCATTCTTAAATTCACTCCTATTTTCATGCCATTCGTTCAAAAGGGTGATGGAGTACTCCATATTCTTTCATTACCCTTTATACATATTATACAACTAACATAATTGATGATCGATGGGGTACTCGATATTCTGCCAACGACCATCACACATTCACTCTTATAAATACATTCACTCTCAGCAGCTAGATATGCTCTGTTACTATATACAATTGAACAACCCCATTTCCTCCAAGAATCGGAACAGAGGACAAAAGAGCTTAGTGTTTTTATATTTCTTTAATTTTATTTGTTGAGGTGAACTCGTGGGCTTGGAGAGTCTTTAGATATATTTGACTATTTAATAGTATTAATTGAGTATATGTATAATTATGAACAACATGATAACAATAATAAAAGTTGGTATTAATTTAATTATTATCGATTGTTCAATTCGACTTGAAAAATGACTGCGGTAGAACTCAGACCATGTGGTGCTTATAGGCTGACCATTACCAGGTCTTTTAAAGTTTCGCACTGATTACAGTTGAAATCAAATTCAAACATTACAATTTCGGTAAAAGAAGCCAGCCAGAAAATCCTACATCTTTCAATGAATTTACATTTCATTCAACGTGCTTTGGCAATATTTTAGGTGTGATACCATATTAGGTTCAATACCCTGTATATAATTGACAATATTGACTAGTTGAAACCTATGACGCTAAATCAATTAGGGCTATATGGAAAACGGATTTGGCCATTAAACAAGGAGAAATACTATCCGTTTGTCCAGTTTTCGCTTCCCATTACCGGTCTTTTTTTCCTCGGTGCACAAATTGTAAAATGATATCAATGAACACACTACCAATTATCAAGAAAAAAATTTTTATGCTTGATCTTCGACCGTTGTGGTTTACATAATGGGGTAAAACGGAACGCTTTTGACCATAAAGAGTTAATTGTTACCGTGGTTTGCAGTTTTATATCTGTACTTTCCGGTCTATTTTCTCCATGATTTGTAAACGTTATGATTTATGAGGTTATTTTTTTTTAAATAGCGGATAAACCGGCGATAACGTACTTTCCTGACCGTGATGTGTAAAATTTGATAAATCTGTGCACTGACTTGGCACGAAGAATGGACATTAAGATTTGTCTCTACTGGTAAATAACGTTTTGAACAGACATTGTAACACATACAGGCTAATTATTAAAACGTTTCAAGGAAATATAAGTACAATTTTGGCAACTTGGTATATATTCCAATTTCTGGTTGCAGAATAAATTATATGAAAAAATTTTGATTTTTCTTTTTATGCAAACTAAAAACGAACTTTTAATGACAAAGTAACAATAAATATGAACAAAAATAAGAAATATATCTTAGAAGATAAGCTTTTTCTTTATTAGTGATATTCAGTCAGTTCTAAAAGTAAATGATGATAAGAAATGCATTTAAATAGTTCTTCCTGAAGATTAGTTTATACATGTGTTGAAAATTCGTTTAGAAAATTAATGTAATTTCATCTATAACTCAGATAAACTTGAACCAAGTGCCACAAGCATACGGCAACATGAGTCCAGTGGCAACAAAAAATACAGTAACCTACATTCTTTAACAGTTAGAAAGACGATATTCGCGAAAATCTGTATGCAAACTTTAAAACAAGAAAGGTTTAGACGACCATCTGGCTTTAATTCATGAATCTGCTGAATACGTCTGAAAATGATTCAACTGTAGCTCATAATATGCAAATGCTACAAGCATAAATTGGCAACTTGAGTGTGGTGCCGACAAAAACAGTACTTACATTCATTGAAAGTTAGAAAGCATAAAACCGCATAATTTTGATTGATTTTGAAACTTGATCTTAGTGCTAAAAGCATAAAATGGAAACGTGTGTGCGATGACAAAAAAAAAGAAAGTTACAGTCAAAAACACACCTACCATTAGATATTGATCTCAATCCTAAAACGAACTGAGAATTTTGGCGATAATTACATTGAAGTTGTAAAGCATAAACTTGAATAATTTTGATTTTAGAAAAAAGAAAGCCTCATCCAGCAAAATTTTATTTATCATCTGAAGATTTGTCTCGACAGAAGATGGCAGAAATAAACTGTTTTTCCTTTATTTTACATATGTAACAACAGTTTTTAATAATAGAAAACTTCTTCTATGTAAGTGTAAATATCTTAGGTATAAATTGTAAAGGAGGGAATGTTTTAGTACAAAAGTAAACAAGACAGACACGTGACCCGGTTTCGATTCTAATAAAGGGTGGAAAAGGGGTTGGAACGACTTTTATATATTATGTAGGTGGGTTGATGCACTTGGGGCCGTCGGCTGTGAGGAGGGTTGTTTTTTCGAGGGCGGCTAGTTGTACAACCCCCCGACTCCCGATCCTCCAACCACCAAACCGCCCCCTGCAACGTTTCCATACTCTGGTCGATATCTCGTCTGTTGCCATGGATTCAGTCGGGGAGGGGGGGTTGAACGACCCAGCCATGTAAACACTCGGGGCACTTCCTGGTCCTGACGTCACAGCCACCCCTATAAACTAAGGTCATTGGCACAGTCACCCCTTCCAGAGGGACACTCACCCCGGACGCCCTTTTCTCACTTCCTCTTTCCAATCGGTCGAACTTTATTTTTAGAGCCTTTTCGCATGGGAACCTACTTTTCTATCTGTTGTTTCTTCTTTTTAGGTTGAGCGTTAGATAATAACAAAATCATTTATCAATTGAAGCATAATTTGTCAACCTACTTCTGAAATTATCAATCTTCTCACGTCATTCTAAAATCCTAACAAAAAGCAACAAACAGGGAAACACGAAACAAAATAAAGATAGCCTGAAGGAGCGAGGCCCGGAAATATTGACACACCCTAAAAGATCTAAGACAGTTATCGCTGCGTTAAAACATTAAAAGCAGATAAGCGACAAAAAATTCTACGCCATGTTATTTCTTATTAAAAGGACAAATATTAGGCCAACATAATAAGTATTACAAGATCATAGAAAATATACTGCATGTTACTTGCCTAAATAACACTGTTTCTTGAACGAGTATCCGGAAGGTGCAAGGTCCGGTAATATTCACTAACCTCAAATTCACACTACTCATTAACTAATCATCAATTTTCTACATGTTTACACTGGTAAATAACCAATTCAATTACAATATAATTTAAATATTTTACTTTTGATTTTTCAATTTTTTCACCCATCACGCCAATCAAAGGTGACGTTCCTCAAGGAAATATCCTAGGACCAATCCTCTCTACCATGTACACTGCTGACATATCCACTCATCCAAACACTCAACTCCCAACCTATGCGGACATCACCGCAATCTAATCAACAAACTCCAATCATATCCTAGCAACAGAAGTAATCGAACATCTGAACCTCATTACCGACTGGTGCAATCTGTGACGGATCGAGTTAAACGAACAAAAAGCCAACAAGTTACGTTTACGCTCAAACGTAAACCTGCCGACCAGTGCACATTAACAACAAGATAGTACCACCATCGAGCCAAGTTCACTACATTGGGCTATACTTAGATAGTAGACGTACAAGATTAAAACGGCAAGAACTTAACAAAAGATATGGACTATTCAGACACCTACTGGGACCAAAATCAACACTAAGCATACATAAAAACCTAACCGCTTAGAAAACACTCATCATACCTTTATTGGACCTACGGAATCAAACTGTGGGGCTCGGCCAAATCATTCGATATCCAACGAATTCATTCTTTTCAATCTAAACTTCTCCGCCGTATCCTCAACGCTCCCTTCTGTGTCACCAAGATTAAAATTCCTTTCGTGAAAGATCTTATCCGAACACGCTTCTTCAATTTCCACGCTAAACTATCCCTCCACCCTAGCCCACTAGCTTCCTCAACCTTACAACCAACTTACAATCCTCCACGCCGTATAGAACGACGATGGCCTCGTGACCTTCTATCTTAACCGACTCAATTAAATTTAACCCACCCAATTAAATAAAACAGAGTTCCACCACTGGTGAGTTTCTCTCCCCACTGCCTCCTAGTCTGACAGAGATAACAGGTTGGTATATAACTAAACTATTTGCTCATTGCATATTTTAAAAAGATAACAATAAATAGATTTTTTTTTTTTTTAACTTTTGATTTTAATACTTTCCTTAAGTTAGAGATATCGCTGCGTTTGGATCCAAAAGTTTGATAATTGTTTAAATAACGTCTGTAAAAGAATAATTGTAAAATTGTTGAATATCTTTTGAAATTAACAATTTGTCAGTTGTTTTTATGACAAAATTTTTTTTTCGAGGGAAAATGAATAAAGAAGATAAAAGATAAGCTGTAAGAGGAAAGATGTAACAGTCTGAAGATGTGAATTGAGGACCTGTTAGGTAACTGAAGTAAAAGGTGTTCTGGTTTTAAAAGTTAAATCAGTATATGGCTCATCTCGTATAAATCTTTACTAGCCAAAGTAATATATCGCTGCGTAAAAATCAGAACAGGTTGGTTAAATACACTTTCAAAGAACTTCAAAAACATATTGAATTTTGTTCAGCTTTTGAACGTAAATTATGTAAGAGGACGGGCCTTCAATGGTTTTTATTAAGGATTTGCTGTTCTGATAGGGTCTGTATAATATTTTTTGGATCTTTGTTAACGTGAGAGGTTTGTTCTGTCTTGAAATTATTAATATTTAGTAGTTTATAAGCATGTAGTATCTATTGTCTCTACATTCATACGTTACATCGGTCATAAATGGTGGCATAGCAAATATCGAAAAATCAACCCGATTCTTCTTGTGGAGAGGTCGCTTTTGACTTTCACCCACTGATGGGGGCAGCTCGTAAAAAGGAGATTGCAATCCTTTTCGTCGGGTTCGACGAACCCCTCAGTTTCGTTACCTAACCCGATCTATGTGTTCTGATTCAAAAGAGCTAATTGCTCGCAACTATAATCCCTGCGGTTATATAAAAGAGGACGTTGGGAAACGGGCTTGCCAGAAGGTGATTTTTTTTTTAATCTGAAGAGAGATTGCATATTTTGAAGGTTCGACGAACGCTTGCCCAACACGGACCGCGTAAAGGCCGTAGTGTCCGGGGTACGGTTTATCTCCGAACCCCGGAAGGGCCCAACAAGGGGGTGAACAACTCTGCAAAAATGTGACAGTGGCGCTTTACAGTCGTTAACCCCATCCGAGAGGCTGCACAACCCCTGTCTCTCGGCTCGAATTTCTGTCTCTCCTAACCCCAGCAACGAAGGCAATCACTTTCCTACTCGTGAGGCAATCTTAACTCACAAACAAATTATCTATTGTTCCTGTTATTGTTGTTGAAATTTGATCTGCACCTTGAATCATTGTTCTACTTGATAAGAGGGGGTTGAGAGAGAAGAGAGAGGACAGAAGATAGGAAAATATATAAAAAAGATAGAAAGAAAGAGAAGAGAGATAGAGAAAGAGAGAGATGCAGTGAGAGGATATGTAAAATTCCCACATTAATTCGATGTAAATTTATTTGAAAATAATGAAACTTTATTGTTTAAAATCATGATGATATTCGTATTGTATACGGTAAATTTCAATACAAATGTCAGGGGTTTGTTTTATAGTGCGGTTGAAGAGAAAGTTTATAAGGTCAACATGTTTTGGAACGTCTGTGTTGATTTTTATTAACATATTTATGATTTTATAATCAATAGGTTTTTGTTGAATTGGTCCATCTTGAATATTTTCACCGTCTTGAGTTGAATTGATCCGGTCCGTCGGCTCTCGCTGGCTTCAAGACGCGTATGACCTCTTGAGCGCGAATGTTTCTACTAAGACCTTCATTGTCGGTCTAGGCAATTTAATGCCGTTTAATACGGGGTCAGTTTAGTTTATTAATGTACAACATACAGTTCCCATTATCAAAACTACTTTTCGAACATCAAAATATAAAAGGCGGCTGATCTCGTCCTAGAAACCAGCCCTAGGTGGATGAGAATCGTTTAAAAATCCCATTATTCATTAGTTAGGACAATCACATCATTTTGTACTTAATCATAGCAGACGAGGTGTATTTATTTAAATACAATTGGCAAAAATATATTTGCCAAAAATGATCCAGAGATATATTTTATAAGGGGGAAAAAACCGCTGGTATTATCATCCCTTCCACCAAGTTTGGCATTGGCCTCTTGTTTGAAACTCTGAGGCAACAGTTGTTATACAAGAGAGCCTTGCCATTGCTCTCTTACCACACCGCGTTCCTTCTGTTTCTTGCCAAACAGATACACAACAGGTAGACTGGTTTTAAAACGTACCTTGACATTCGTTTGTGAAAATTTGTGCAAAGCCAGGAAAGAAAAAAAAAGGAACGTGCAGACAACAATAAACTATCAGATAAAATGGTCGAACAGTGCAAAAGTTGAAGTTTTTATGTTAATCAGTCGGATATATACATATATATATATATACATATATATTTACTACTATATATAAATATATATTTCTACTCCAATAAGAAAGGATCCCTCTTGAATCTGGGATCTGGTTAAAAGCTTTAGGCTTAGCAAAGACCCTAGACAATGAAGATAACACAATAGACCAATATTGGTCGCGGAGAGCAAGGTCTTACACAAACCGGCTACTTTTAACTTTTGAAAAGAGAGATAGAGTAGGAATAAAAAATAAAAATAAAAAAGGCAGCTGAGAAACAGACAGAGGAAAAGAAAAAAGAAATAAATAGAAAAGAAACAAATACATGAATATGTAGGGCAATAAGTAAAGAAATGAAGATACAGAAATAGAGTAAGAAAGAAAAGCGGATAGAAAAGGAAAAAAATGAACGAAAGATAAAAAGAAAGGAAAGAAGAAACAAGTGATAAGTACGCAATGAAACGTGTGATAAAGAAGAAAACAATGGATAGAGAAATAAATACATAAATTTGATATGTTTGTGGGAAGATTTATAGATAAATAAAGAGAGAAAGAAGAGGGAGAAAGATACAGTCAGACATAAGGACAAAGGGAGAGAGAGAGAGAGGAGAGAGGCAGGCAAAAAGTTAAACAGATAGAAGAGGGAGATTGGGTAAAAAAAGGAAGGAACAGAGTGACGAAAGAAGGAAAATTATAGATTGAGGGTAGAGAGATATTTAAAAAAGAAAAGGAAGAATAGAAAAAAGTGACAGGGAAAATTTGGTATAGAAAAATTGTGTGTGTGAGAGAGAGAGATTGATAGAGAAAGATCAACAGGAGTAGAGCAGCAAAAAAAATTAAAAAGCAACATAGTTCATATAAAGACAGACTTATTGAAGATCCAAAGATACATTGGCATAGGGAGAGATGGATAAACAATGAAACATTTGATAGAAAGAGCGAAATAAAAAGACGGACAAAAAACGTATATAATTACGTTAACGTACAAAGCTGTAGGTACACAGATGTATTTAATCGATTAATGGTTTTTTTGAGGATTTATACAATCCGTAAAAAGTACATTTTTGTAAAGCCTAAACAAAAACCTGTTGATAACAAAGAAGAATAAAATAAGTAAACCATAGTGTGCACTTAGTTTTTTTTTTTGTCGTTAATAAGGGGCTTTCAAGGAAAATTTAAAACTGTAACTATTTTATTTTTTATTTTGTTCGCAACAGGAAATTGTGCCTTATTGATCCGCTCGTACTCGCTGTTTCTCTGCCGACAGACTCTTTTTTCCTCTCCCCCTTTTCAATATAAACGTGCCCTCTACGTAATTAAGAGGTCTAGACGTAAAGTTGGAAAATGAAAGTTTTTTCTTTAACAACTGTTCCAAAAATGTCACAATACAACATAAAACTGTATATCAAAACCTCGGAATCGTTAATTAATTTAAGCTAAATGCCAACAAATAACTAAGTATCTCAACAAAACCCTAACCGTGTACAAAGGGCCAAGTTCCAAACCTTCAACAAAAATTAATCTATAAATGTAATGATACCTACCCTGTGACCAGACCGTTCTTTGTTAGTCCATAACCTGAGAGAACTCAAAAGAAAAGGTAAAAATTCCCGACTCCTCCCAAAAAATAAAAAAATCAGCCTATCTGCTTTGTGGCCAACCTCAATTCACTACTAATTTTATGAGCAACACAGTTTTTATTTATTTACAAATTGTGAGATGCGGTCTGGTGTGATGTAGGTTTCAGAAAAACATTTTCTTTCTCGTGCCAACGTTTCGATCTTTATTGAGATCATCTTCAGGGCTCAAAGTGTTGTTTGTCTTCTGTGTAATTGTGCCATTCTTGCATGTCGTGTCGAGAGTGCCCAAAACACAGTTTTTATTTATTTTTATTAATTAGCACTTGTCCAGTTTTTGAATGAGAATTAAAACATCACGGCCATGTCTGCTCACCCAAGAGAGGTGGGTGAAAGGAAGATAAAGAACTCACAAGAAAAGAACCAAGTTCCAGACTCCTTATTGCTCATTCCGTTATACAATTATAAAAATCAGAGGTGTTGTAGAATCTGTCTTGGTCCGCCTACCCTCGCTTTTTATTACACTCCCTTGTCCATTGTGAACTAAATGTGAAGTAGTGACAGAATTTGGTACACTACGAATAACTTAGATAAAAGCTAGACAAATATTTGTCGTTTGGGGAAAAATAGGAAATTATACTCTTTTTTTATCTATGTACGTACTTATGTCCCCTTGTTTAGTCTCCATATCTATCTATCTATCAAACTGAACTGGTGTTCCAATTTTTCCTATTGGTACTCAACGGAAACAAATAAAATACATTGAGAATTGGAAATACGTGAGTTTGTCAAGGCGCACAGGTGTATATGTCACCTTTAGTGCAATACCGCTTTTCCGGTTAGTATTCTGCCCCTTTCGAAGATGGGCTTGTTCCTTCTCGTTTTGTAACTCGGAGGGGGGCAAAGCCCCTCCAAGCGCCCCGTTCCACCGGGAAAGTCACACTTTCACCGATTCGCTCTCAAAGGCCGACGACCCCCGGTCTATGTAACCTGTTAGATAACGCTATCGCTTCCTACCCATCCTCTGACGAAGCCGTGACCCCCCCCCCCGTAAAAGGCTCTGAGGAGGCTCAAAACGCAAGTTTTGCAATCGATGGTGCTACCCGGGTTATTTGGGGGGAGGGAGAACGGGCGAAATCCGGGATAGAAGGCAGAAAGGTCGACGTCCTTTCAAGTTGTGCAATTCCTACTCACTCCCAGTCAACATATTTTTTTAAAAATGATTTTCTTAAATTCAACTCTGAACAGAACCATCAATTGGCTTTAACAGCTTCCAAAATAAGCTTTATATTGCAATACTCCAGAATCAAGTACCATAGGAAACTAAGACGAGTGGACGAGTGTCACTTCGGTTTACTAACCCTTATCTACGAAGAATGCCACGGATAACAAAACCAATGAAAACCCTTCTAAAAAACAAATCTCTCATGGTATCAATACAGCTGATCCGTAAATTTCTCGGAAAGATCAAATTCAATGTGCTTAACTAAGTACGTCAAAGTAAAAGGTTAATAGACGCCAGAAGACTCAAAGGACAAATTTAATGGATTGTGTCAATGAACACATGATCTTCAGATTACCAGTATAAAAGAAATAAAGATACCCGACAAATTGGTACATAAGAAGCAACTCATAACTATAGTGGGCTGCTTGTGCAGTACAGGATAAACGTTAGTTCTTTAATGGTAGATTTATTCATCGTGCCACATTAATTAACAAAGCAAATAAGTACAATTTTCATGCAGTAGAAACAGTAGAACAACGTCGATAGAGGACAATCCTGCGCAGTTATAAATGCCACATTGCACATATGCTACAACCTATAAAATCAAAAAGTTTCAAGTACATCGCAAATTGGATTTTAAGTGAAAACGGACCATTTCAGCGATATTCACCCTGGCAGTTGTAAATATATCATGGCATGTCATGCCGTGTATATGTACCACCTACCAAATTCTACTTTCATGTGCTTCGCTGTAATGGGCAAATGATGGTGTTGATTGTATATGCCATAGTTCTTTGGTGGTTTGCTTTTTACTATTTTTCTCTATGGGTCACCTGACCATAACTCATGATACTGTGCTGAAGCAATTTTAAAAATGTTATGCCAAATAAACCACCTCGAACATTTTAATTTTTTTCAGTACGTTTCAGGTTTGAAATAATGTAATTGCCAACTGATAGTTTTCATTGTGTATATCATAGTTCTTAATCGAGGCTTGCTTTCTATTGCTTTTTCCCATGGCAAAGCCCGTAACGCTTCTGAACCTGAGCGCGCAGATCGAGCGCGAGTTGAACGGCCGATGTCAAAACAATGCGCGGAAAGTGAAGAGGTGTGGAAAGTCAGTTGGATGCGTTGCGCCACGCTCGGCGACCTTACCCGCGCCCCGACTGGGAATCCGAACGTTCCCATCTTGGAAAAATCTACCTTCGCGAAATTCGCGGCCGGCGATGTTGCGCAACCGGCGAATTTTGAAGCAGTTGCTGAAACTGCCCTCGGGCCGGAGTGAAAACCTACGCTTGTTGACTGCATGCGATACATCTTGGTGGTTGCTTCAACTACCCCGGCCGTGGTAGTAGACCCGCACGTTTCGAATTATGCAAAATAGCTCGATAGAAGCTGTGAAAGATTAACCATGTTCGAAAGAGAAATATCAAACAAAAATATTTGAAGTTTTCTGCAATCTATTCTAGGATTAGAGAAAAATAATACACCATGACTAAGTCATCTGCTGAGATTTACAGTTATAACGGTAAAGACAAATGACAAAAAGCAAGACTAGTTTTTTGTTACCCATCAAACTATGTTAAGGAAACAAGTTAACTAATAGTAAAAACGATAAACATTAATTGTTATCAGTTGATGTATCAGTTGATTACCAACCAGTTGATATCTCTGAAACCTCCTACCTCATTCTCATTCTCTCTCATCCTACCCTTTTTTTACTTGTCAGTTTAACGGCCACAGATCTCTGTTTTCCACTCTTGTCACTCTCTAATCTACCGTCTTTAGCTCTTCTTATTTGTTTCTTTATATTTTTGTCTTCCTAATTTCCATTTTGAGTATGTTAGAAACTCTCTCTCTCTCTCTCTCTCTCTCTCTCTCTCTCTCCTCTCTCTCTCTCTCTCTCTCTCTCTCTCTCTCTTTATTTTTCTATTTAATATAATTAATAATTTAATTTAATTTTAATATTAATTTCGTTTCTTGATTTCTCTTCCGTTGGGCAAACTAATGTTATTAGTAATTATGAATGGCTTGTACAAATGAAATATTGGGATATTATAACGAAAATTGTAAAAAGTGTAGAAAGGAAAGAAAATGTTTTTTTCAAAAAGGAACAGGGAAATTCATTTTATTATTTTCTTATAAAAATAAAATAAAGCAAATCAGTGATGGAGGAGATCATCAATTGACCAGTTGGACATCGACGGGCTTTTTATTTACACAAGCTGATTCGAGAAAAAACACAGCAGGCTGTCCACAGATTACACTTCTATCCGAAGCGAATTCCATGTATTTAAGAGGCGAAGGTCGTTCGGCCTTTCTGGGTCACGGGATATCTCTCTCTTCCTACCATTTTATTTCATCACACTCTTAAAGCCGTTCATAATATTTGAGTACAACTGGCCGAGAATTTGGCAATTTCGACGTTAAAAAATCGCTTAAAATGAAATCCAAACAGACAATAAAATTATTCAAAAATAGACGAAGGGGACGGAATATGAATGAAATCGACACAACATCCTTTTATGCAAGATTCTTTTAAAATAAAAATTGTCAAATGAATTATTGGTTTTTGGTCTGCCTTTCCTCGCTGTTTTAGGTCTGGCTTATTTGACTTGATTACAATTTTTAAACTCCATTTTATTAAATTGTCCATATTTTTCTGCTATATGGGACAAAATAAGCGAGATTAATCCAATATTAATTGAAAATACCAACTGCAGGTTCATCTCCCTCATGACTTCAAGAGAAAATCGCTCGATTCAAAAAAATTATTGATTGGATTGAACTTTTTAAACCCCTCCAGTGGTCTAATTGCTCTCTAGTTGTATATTTTGTCAGACCAAAAGAGCGAGAGGATAGACCAAAATTATCGAAAAATACTAAACTACAACACACCCCGATGACCACAAGAGGCAATCTGACAATTTAACTAAATTATCGGTATGATTCCACTTCTTTAACTTACGTAGTTTCGTAATTAGCATGTTCTATCTATACTGGCAGATCAAAACTGCAAAGATAGCCAAACCAAAATGGTCGGAAAAGGCCAGACTACAGATTGATCGCCCTAATAAGCTCAAGAGAAAATTGCACAATTTCACTAAATTATTAACTTCATTCCACTTCTTTAACTTAATTAGTTTATTAATTAGTTTATATTTATCTATTCTGGCAGATTAAAACAACAAACATGGCCAGACCAATACCAAACTAAAGGTTCATTCCCTGTTGTAATGGTCACAAGAGGAGAGTTTAATGAAAACAAATAAGATTTTGTTTTATAATAAGAATTTCAATCTGAGAAGTTTATGAAGAAAGGAGAGAAAATTCAAAAGGTGTGGTTGAGATAAGAGGTTGGTCCGAGTGCATCGAGGTCACGATAGCTCAAGTGGTAGAGCAGCGGCGTATCAAGCCGAAGATCGTGGGTTCGAATCCCGCTCGTGCCATTGACTTTTTATCTCAACTGAAAACCTTAATTAATTTTATGAAGAAAGCTATTAGTGCTGACGATAGTCCTCGGCATATAAATGAAACTACATGCGAATTCGTATATATCATATAGGGAAAAATTATTAACAGTCAAACATGATTTGTCAAAACATGTTACTGCCCTAATCAGGTAAAAATAGTAATGATCACACATCCTAACTTCCTGGGTTCGTTAATTTATTTTTGCTGAAATAAAACATGCAGCCGGTCAAAATCAAAGGAGTACATGTGTATATTTTAAGCGTACCACAATATAAAGACTATCTTATTAGCCAAGGGTTACCATGTGGGAGGGTATATTTTACCCCCTGTCACTTCGGCCTGCGGAGTTTATCGTGACTATTTTCGTGGACGGTCAAAGACCCTGTCGTGAAAATGTCAACGTACCCGTGTAAACCATTTCCCTACATTTACACCTGACCGGAAGTGCCTGAAAGGTATCGCGAGTCGGTTAATAAATAACATCTAGTCAATAGAGACATCTAGGTTAATTGAGTAAATATATAAATGAACGTGCATTTAAATGACCATTACGAGTGATTGTGGATGAATGTGTAGGTAGAAACACAGATCCCACGCTATTTTCCATTGAACTGTGTAATAGAATTGATTAATTTTATAGGAAATTCGGAATCCGACCGAAGAAAATAACTAGGTGGTATTCGACTGCATGTCAAAATCTAGTTCACCCACATGCTCAATAACAAACAGAGACACATAATACATTAGGGTAATTATTTATACTCCACTGGATAATGTTAAGTAAAGTTTATGATTGAATTTAATCAAAATAATTTGAATGTTTCTGCTAATGGACTAGTATAATCTATTGAAACTGGATTTAGTAGTAGCTAAATATTATCAAATTTTAATAATAGTATTTTTTTGATCTGTAACTTTGCCCAAATAAGAAAATAATAGTTACCAATTTTTATAAACTTCTGAACAATGGTTCATGAGTTAATAATATACCAGGTTTCTGAAACAGTCATGACGTCCCACGTTCCAAGTTTAATCTTAATACTTCCTTATCGTTATTCGTTCATAATAATGCAATCAGAATAATACAAAATAATCGGACTCCAATCAATACATCGCCTAATATATGTTCAATGTTACTTTACTCTTTTCTGTCTTCAGCTATTATAGCAGTTTATATATTTAATTTTATCCGATGCTGTCCATTTTTACCATATCGTTTTGGCTGTTATGTGCAATTATTACTAATAATTTTTATCAATTTCTGATCAGTGGTTCATGAATTAACCATATATCACGTTTTGAGCTTTTAAAACAAAGTCGATTAACTTTGGAAACTTAACAGTAATCTTATTTTTGGCAGTTATAAATGCTATTGTTTACTAAACTGATGTGAAATAGATGTAGTTGTATTCTGGTCAACCTGTCATTGATATTAAAATTTTGAACCTCATCAGGCATGGCATAACCCAACATCTAATATTTAACTTCCTTGTTTATTATCACTTCTTGATTTTTAATTGACAATTGTAACTGCTTATTATTAACAATTAGATCGATTTTTATAAAATTTGGACTGACGGTTATTATATTAACTTCATACCAATGTTGAACCTTGTTCAATCACAAACCTCTATAATTTCATTTTTAACCATTTTATTTTCCTGATGCTTAATTCGAAAATTTGGTGCTTTAGAACAAAAACTTTGGCCTTATTTTATTAAGTTCTTGTAGGGTTTTTTATGCATTAACTTTATGCCAATTCTGCACATCGTTCGGTAATACCACTACTTTAATTTCATTTCCGTCCTTCTGACTTTTCTAATATGCCAGTTGTGAACCTTAATAGAAATGATAAATGATGGAGTGAGTGTGGTGTTCAATCCTTTTTAAAAAGATAGTTCCTACTCACAGTATTTACTGAGTAGGAACTATCTTTTTAAAAAGGGTTGTGAACCTTGTTCAGTCATGACATAACCCCACCTATTTTTATGCCTTTTTCGTTCTTTTGATGTATTTAATTTCAATGCAATTATTTTGGCTGTTTAAGAAAAAACTTTGAATGAATTTTATTCACTTTTAGCCAGTTGCTACCATATGCCAACTGTGCATCCTCGTTCGGTCATGATAATACCCCATCTTTTTTAATATCAATTTCGTCCTTTTTATTTTTGTAACTTTTAATTTAAAATTTTAACTTTATAAAACAAAGACTTTGACTGAATTTTATTATTTCCTTGGTGATTGTTTATGAATGAACCATATGCCAATTCTGAAGCTGGTTTGGTGATGACATAACACAACCTCTTTTATAACACTTTCGTTCTGTTAAATTTGATTGAATAAATTATTTGGCTAGTTTGAATTACGAATTTGACCAAATTTCTATAATTAACTTATTCATTGTAATCTTATTAATGGTTCATGAATTGAATGTATCTCTATGTTTAACTTGGTTCATGACATAACCCAACATCTCCAAATTTCCTTTCATTCATCTGATTTCCGTGAATTTAATTTGCGATTTCGGCTGTTTATCCTAATCGCTTTGTCAAAATTTCATAAATTTCTAACCCCAGGTTGATAATTTAACCATATGCCAATTTTGAGAACTCTTTCAGTCGTTTCAATTTTGACTTTAATTCTTCTCTTTGCTAAACGAGAAGATTATTATTTTCAAAACCACGTGGTATAACTACTTTTGACTTTGCCTAATCTCAGTCTTGGATATTGCGACATACCGATGTTAATACTGAAACTCGAACAGTCATGATGACACCATCAATTGTCATTTTTTCAGAATGATCGACAAGTTATTAAATAATAAGTTTCACACACTCAAAAAATTAGAGGATGTCATGACTGAAGCAAATCCTTTAATTGCCGAGCTTTCGAAAAATATGCCGAGCACAAATGATGGTGGTATAATATTCTAATATTGTTCTTAATGACCTTTGTTATTATCAACTTTTAATCATTAGGGCCTCCGTTTAACAAGGTTACAAGTTGTACCTCCCCTTTTCAAGCGGAAAAGCTCATTTCTGGGCCAATCAGCGTGAAAGAAAAACGCGGAAATGTGGCCCCGAGAAAGGGGGAAACGACCGTTGCCCCTTACCGTTGGAAAAGCAGTGCGTGTTGTACCTAATGATAAAAACCCTTCGGTCGAAACTGCCCCAGTGCACGGCAAGCGCAAATTTTAGGCTATGAATTTTGCAAAGAACAAGCAGAGAACAACGCGCAAGCACGGAAAGTCGGCGAATCTGGGTGAATCACGAAGCCCGTTTTCCGGGTTTGCCAAACGGACTAGTAAGTTTAAAATTAAAAATTTTCGATTCGTTCTACCAAGCTTATAATGTAATGTAAATAACTTAATAACTTAAATGTAAATAACTTAATTGAAACAAATTTGCAATATTTGACTGGCTATCAGTCTGTCAATATTTGTCCATTTGTGTCCGTGCAGTCTCGCCGTGAATTACAATTCATATTCTTTTTTAGCCATATCTTTGAAAATATTTGTTTTGATCTGTGTTTGTATTGGTTAAACCAATGTTCTTCGCTCACATTTATTTTTTTAATTACTATTCCTTTTAAATCTTTTTGCCTGCGGTTCTTTAATTCTTCACTGAATAGAATTGTTTAGGGTTATTCCATCATCAATGATTGATGTTTTCAGTTAAGCAATTCCAAAAAACTTTACCGCGCCAATTTTGAACATTCATTGCTGAAGATAGTTTTGTCGTTCTCACCGGTCTCAATTGAACCGCATAATTAATTGAAGTTGTAGGAAATTATTGACAATCCAATTAACCCATAATAAACAGTGATTGTTATAATTATAACATTCAGTAAAAAACGAGAACCCTGTCAAAATCAATTAGGAATCATCAATAAACCTCTGAAAATCCAACAATTAATTCCTAAAATTTACCAAGTTTGAAAAATTGACTCTCTTATCACTCTAATAATACCACAGATCCCATTCCTACAAGCCTACCTAATATTCTTATTTGTAAAACATCTTATCAAACATATTATTTTAACTAGTTTTTTTTCTTTTTTTTCAGGTAAGTTCGAAGTTACAATATGACATTTTGTAAGTACTCACACTCATGTGTATATTTTTTATTTATATTTGTAATTATTCAGAAATCATGAGATGCGGTCTGGTGTGATGTAGGTTTCAGAAAAACATTTTCTTTAACGTGCCAACGTTTCGATCTTTATTTAGATCATCTTCAGGGCCACAGGGTTGGGGTACGAGTCTACCCAGGCATTTAACCCCTCGGGTCTTGGTCGCCCACCCTGCATAATATATAATATATATCTTCAGGGCCTGGGATTTGCAAATATTGTTTAAATTTAACAAATACATATAGGATGTGGAAAAAAGAGAATTTATGCATTGCAAAAAATATATTTTTTACATTCAATCAAAGTAATTCTACTCAATACTTTGATACTTTGATGAAATACTTTGATTGAATATAAAAAATATACAACAAACACAGATCAAAACAAATATTTTCAAAGGTAAGGCTAAAAAAGAATATGATTAATTCACGGGGAGACTGCACGGACACCAATGGCCAAATATTGACAGACTGATAGTCAGTCAAATACTGCAAAGTTGTGCAAATTTTAGTTTGTTTCAATTAAGTTATGTACAGAGTATGAGCTTGATAGAACGAATCGAAAATTTTTAATTTTAAACTTACAAGTCCGTTGGCAAACCCGGAAAAAAGGGGCTTCGTGATTCACCCAGATTCGCCGACTTTCCGCGATAGATTTGATACTTTGATGAAATACTTTGATTGAATATAAAAATATATTTTTTGCATTATATAAATTCACTTTTTTCCACACCCTACATTTGTTAAATTTAAACAATGTTTGTGAATCCCAGGCCCTGAAGATGATCTCAATAAATATCGAAACGTTGACACGATAAAGAAATGTTTTTCTGAAACCTACAACACACCAGACCACATCTCACGATTTCTGAATGATCATCTACTAACAGTCACTAATCATATATTTGTAATGTTCTTAATAATGTTAAAATCCGCTACCTTTCATCGTATACAATCCGGTTTGTTATGAGTTGACTTTGATTTGTACAGAATTTGGGTTAGGGCAGAGGTGGAAGAAAGCACAATGTCTAGGTGATTCCGGGCACGACCTGCGACCCACATTCGTCCACTTTCAGCTAGGTTGATTTGCATTTGGTAAACAGCGAGAGGACAATTATCCGAACGGAAAGTAATGAGGTGAGTCAGACAGAAAGAAGAAAACATCCTATAGGATTTACGGCATGTCCGAGTGTAAAAGGTACATGTCCTGAAAATGAGGTCGAAAACTGGTCTGGTTCCATATCGCTGTTTGGAAGAACAAGTTTTTCGTCGTAGTTGGAATTCAAACAACATCCAGCATAATATAAAAACTAAGCAAATAACAATAATAATAATAATAATAAACACTAGAAAAGTTAAGAAGGTAAATCTGTTGTTGCGTGTTTTCCAATCATTTTTGTCTGCACACCCCCAACGTTATGATCGGACAGAACAGAAACATAGATTAACTAAAACATGGAAAAACGTAAGAAGTTGAATCAACATCATTTTGATCTGGCTATTTTCCCTGCTTTGGTTTGACAGAATATACAACTATAAACTAATTCCCTACTGAAAGAGTTTAAGAATCAAGTAAGAGTTTAAGTCAGTTGTAAGATATCTTATCGAGGTCATCGGAGTGACGAACCAGTAATTTGATCTTTTCTAATTGAGTCTCACATATGAACTAATTAAGACACTATACGATAACAAGTAGAATCAAGTCACGAGTTTAGGTAAATTGTGAGATTTTCTCTTGAGGTCATCGCGAGTGAAGAACCTGTAGTTTGGTCTTTTCCATTTTCGTCTGGCCTCTCGCTGTTTCGATCTGACACGGTATACAACTATAGACTAATTAGAACATCGAATAAGCATGGAATCAAGTCAAAAGTTTAGGGAAATTTCCCTCAAGAGAGGGATTTCATCTTGAGGTCATCGGAATAATAAACCTATCAAAACCGTTTAGACATTTAGAGATCGTCAATCTCTGTCCGACAAACCATAATTAGTAAACAGGCCAAAATTATCGGTACCGACCAAATTATAATGTATTCTTCAAATTAAGACGATAGTTTTATATTTAACGTTGTTCTTAATGGAAACTTTTACAAGAGACGAATCCAGCTGGGGAAAATCCGCTTATCACTGTGTCTTTGTAATTCGATCAACTCGAAAATCAATTTGTATGAGAGAGGGCCTTTAAACTAGTCCTCATCACAAAAGGATTTTTTAGAAAGTCTGACCTTTCAACAGGGTAAATAATGTATCGCGCCGACGCTCCGCTGATCCCCCGGTGAAAGTTCGTGCCAATCCGGCGGATTTATTATTTTTTTCTTCCTCCTTTTTGCTACTTTTCTGAAATGAAGGGAAGAGAATTTTCTACCGAAAATGAACAATGAGCAATCACAGGCTTTTCATAATGCAAAATCAGAAGCTTTTGTTGCCCTTCTTGTGACGAAGTGTCCTCCGACTTTCCCTGTCCGATAGTGTTTCATAAAAAATAATCCTATTTCATTGTTCAATAAAAAGCATATTAGTTCCACCAATGATTTTCATTTATTCTAAACCGATATTCTGAAAATGACTGCTGAATGTGCACGCGTCGGCGAAGCGCTCTGAGATAGTTGTGGGCCAGTCATTCAAATGTCAAATCCAAAATTCAATAAATGTGTTAAATAGAAAGTGGAATGGGCACTAACCTTTCAATTCCATACCGTTTTCATAAGTAAATGATTAACAAAATAATACGTAAACTGTTTAAAAAAAGTGGTGGCAAAGTAATTAGTAAATAAGTAATCATAAAAATCGATAATGGTATGTATACCTAGGACAATAGACAGATAGAACAGAAAAACAGAGGTAGGATAGATACATAGATAGATAGAAAGAGAGAGAGAGAGAGAGAGAGAGAGAGAGAGAGAGAGAGAGAGAGAAAGAGAAAGAAAGAAAGAAAGAGTGATGAGAGAAATGTAAGCAAACAGATATAAGTTTAAAGAATTAAAGCTGGTAATTATAATGAAATATAAATAAATTCTCATCAATTTGCAATTATTTAATTCAAAATCTGAAAGGAAAAATGAATTTAATGTCGCCCTAATTTTTGCCAGGGTTGTCTCCTTAGTTTTCGCTGCGTCAACCATTCGACCTCACGCTAACGCTGTTTATTAGACTTACAGTCGAAGTTAAAGTTTAAAGGGCCTAAAACCTTAAAGCCAAGCCGTGTAAACTAATGAAAACAAGGGAACTCTATCAAGTCGTGTTTACACGAAGTTGCACTTTAAATACAAGATAAGTACAGGGCAAGAATTTTAAATTCATGGAAAATATTAATTTTTTTTAATTTTACCAATTTGGTTTACAGTTTAATAGAGCCATTAGTTTATAAATGCAACATGAAAGGCTGTACCAATCCAATGGACACGGCGTGTACAAATATTGGTCCGGGAGGAAGTGATGTGACAGATTTTTTCGAAGTCGTCCCAGTAGGGACACGACCTTCTTCCTTACAAATCGTATTCTGCACTTTCTTCTCCTCTCCCTTCGAGTGAAAGTGTGCCCTGGGACGCTTTGTTGCTGGAATGAAATGGAAACCGTTTGGAACGCCGTCGAATGCACAACGGTGTTCGCGATCGAGAAGGCCGCCGAGGCTGCACGGACCACAACTTACTTTGCTGTGCAACCGTTGTCTTTATGAATTAATACATTTTCACAACAAACAATAAGTTACGGGTAGAAAAAAATCTCAAGTTAATAAATGAACATTCGAAAAATGTAAGCGCAGAATCAAAAAAATAAAAGAAAATAAACACTAATTGTATAAAATAAACAAACATAGGTTTAGATCGAAAGAGAAATTGATAAGAAAGGATGAGAAGGATAGGAAATAAGAAAATATAAAGACAGATTTAACAATACATGTAAAGAAACAGGTTAAATAAAGATTTGCTGATAGATTAGGTAAAAAATAAATGACACTCGATTAGGAAGAGAGTGAGAAAGAGAAAGAGAGAAAGCCTGAGAGTGAGAAGCGTATAAATAGAAATGATAGGTAGAAAAACCCACAAAGATTCAGCTCATATCTAGGGAAAGAAGCAGGAAGAGAAAGAGAGAGAATCTCAGCGTGAGAGGGAGAAGAATATAAATAGAATAGATTAACAGATAGTTAGAAAAACAATTAACTGAAAAACTGAAGAGCTTGACAAATGATACGTAGGAAAACTATAAGAATCGATAATTACTAACGAGTATCAAAGTTCAAAGTTCATATTTCTAAGTAAGAGAGAAATTAAGCATGAGGACAGAATCCAAAATCTAACATAATAAGGATAGAACATGAAAAACAAATAAACTCAACTAAATTGTGATAACAGAAAAAGCTAAAAAATAAAATAATGAAATAAAAAAATAAAAATTGTCGAAATGAGATTAGATCAGATTAGATAGATAGACAGAGAGAGAGAGAGAGAGAGAGAGATAGAGAGAGAGAGATAGAGAGAGAGAGAGAGAGAGACTGAGACAGAGGCAGAGAGCGAGAGATAGAGAGAAGAGAAAAGCAATTAAATATAAGAGAAAAAGGAGATGATGACAAAACGAAAAAAGGGAGAAAAGCAAAGTGAATGAAGAAGAAGAATCAAATAGGGCAGGAGAGTGATAGACGAGGTGAACATAAGAATAGAACGATAGAAACCAACAAATAAATTGAAACATATATAATAAAGAAAGGGGGAGCCATCGGTGGCCGCAACGGTTTAGACGTTTACACGGCGCTCATCACTGTAAGGTAAAGGTCCCAGGTTCGAATCCAGCGGCCCTGCATTCGAACCCGACATACTTACAAATGGGCTTTTTTCAAAAACACCGACAACCCGAGGGTTGATATAACCTCTGCTGTTGCGAACCCTCGTAAAAAAATATATATATAAATAAAAATAAAAAAATTTAAAAAAAAGCAAGAAAGAAAGAGGATGTATGAAAGATATGCTTATATAAAAGAGTAGATGGAAAAGTTCTAATTACACTGACTAATCAGTATTTTACAATCTTTAGTTTAACATCACAAGAGTCATAGGAGTAAGATACAAATATCAAACGCGTATAATTTTATTTATTCAGCATGAATTCCGTAGGAAGAACGCTATGTCTCGACCTTGCATCTTATATTAATTAAATCTAAGAATCAACGTTGTACCGTTTATTGCTTTTTGTTCTTGCTGTTGTTATTGTTTTTCTATTTGTTAAGGAAACCGTAAATTATTAAGTTACCACTGACAACGGAACGACATTGGTTGAATGCCGGCATTTCACACCTTGTTTCCTCATCTGTTTATTTAAATTTATTATTTCGTTTCACAAGTAAATCCGGACAGTTTTGTTACATATGGTTCTGTAAGTTGGTTTATATGCTTCCTCGGTACTTGTGTATTTTTTTTTATTGCCCCATTTACTCTATCTCTCGGTTTTCAATCTGAGTTTTTATATTAATTTCAGTCTCTACAAAAATGTCAACTGCATATGTCCATATTTTCCGGCGTGGGGGGGGGAGGTTGGATAACAAACGGAAAAATTCGATTCTAACCAATATTTTGAACATTTTGTTTTAAAACGTTGCACAAATCGACTCCATGCGGGTCAGCCGGAGCTGGAATAAAGTGTCAATTACTTGTAATTGCCCGTTATTTTGACCCATATTTGTCTACGCTGATTTTGAACTCCAATATTATCAAAGGTCAATTCTGGAGAGATAGCGGCCAAGAATTGGAGCGACCCGGATTACGGAAAAAAAACAATAAATTAAAAGAGGAAAAAACAAGAACAAAGAATAACAACAAGAATTGAATGGCCTACTCAAGAAATTGTCAATTTGCCGACTCCTAAAGTATTCCTGCGAGCTCGGCAGAACATTTTCTAGGACACCTTTCGAATATTTTACTAAAACGATCGAGGACGATTTTCACAATAGAAGAACTGAAATTTTATGGAAAACTGTTTTAAAAGAACATACAGAACATAATTATTATCGCAACTGGAGATGTAATGATATAAATCTGCTCCTTAAAAATATCCAATAAGAAAGAAAAAATATTTCAAAACAGTATACAGTAAATTTATAAAAATCCTGATCCGAAGAACTGTGTGTGGTACGCTCATTCTCGAGATAATAAAAGCAATTTAACAGAATGTCCTTAAACTTGGAACAATCATTTAAAATGCATCCAACTACTAACAGTCTGCAATATTTTCAAAACCTTTAGGGTCACACATTTTTAAAAAAATCATATTTTCATAGACAAATATAGAAAACAAGGATAAACATGAGGAAGATAAGAAGAAATCGCCGGTATAAACACAGGAGAATACAAATTGTAGCAAGAATGAAGAATGATAGATAAACAAATCGAAAAAATCGATATTTGCACATAAATTGTATATGTATACAAGGAAAGAATGAAAAAGAAAGATGATGATTATGAGAGGGACAAGCAAATGATCAATGATAAAGACGAATAATTTAATATATGTATAGAAAAAGGGGAAATTAAAGATTGGCTGCTAAATACGATATATACTTATATTAAGGAGAGAGAGAGAGAGAGAGGAAGAGAGTGAGAGAGTGAGTGAGAGAGAGAGAGAGAGAGAGAGAGAGAGAGAGAAAGAGAATAACTGGCTAAGTGATAGAAGCAGATAGATAGTCAGAAGGTTGAATGTAGAAACATAGAAAATGATAGATTAATAAAGACATAGACAACAAAGATAGATAGAATATAAAACAATATCGTAGATACATAGTTAAAGAAACCTAATATATAGATAGAGAGTGTGAAAGAGAGCGAGAATAGAATAAATGGGAGAAGATAGAATAGATAAATTAAGGAATAGAGGACGAAAGGACAAATTGTCAGTTGGATGATTATGAAATTGGAACACAGAAACACTAAATAGACATTCATTGATTGGCATAGTTAATTGGTAAAGTATGTAAAAAGATTGTCTAAAATGGATTTTTCTTTGCTCTATTTCTTCTGGATTTGGATTTTTCTTTCTGGGAAACACTCACAGATAAATAAAAGTTCTTTTCGCATTGGCCAACCACGGCTCACGAAAATACGATTTCCTTATCACGACAACCTTGTTCACACCCCTTTCCTCCGTGGGCCGCTCGCGTGAACTTGCGAACGGATTCAATCGTAAACGGAAACTCATTGGCCGTTTAAAATTTCTCTCCCGCTGCGATCCAAGTAATAAATATTTGAATCAAGTGAATTACTGCGTGGGACGGCGGACCCAACGGGGTTGATGGGACGGCGTGGACTTTTTCAAGACCTTTCACTTTCCGCGGACGTCTTCATCAAATCTAGAATGGCATTAAGACTTTACGTAAGAAGGTCTTTACGTTTAGCCGCTTTAATAAATAAAAAAATTTAATCAGAATTGGTTCGATATATTGCCTTTGAATATGGAGAAATTCTAATAATGCTGGCTTGTTTTTGAGATAAGATGTGCTTTCTACCTTAACCTTTTTTTTAAATAACAAACTAGTAATAAACAGGGAATAAATGAGAGAAAGACGAAGAGAAAAAGTAAGTGGGAAAGCATAACAGGATGAATAGAAGAAAAAGACATGCAACTAATAAAGAATATACACAAGCAAATAAAAGTAGGTAGACACATGACCAATCGATAGGAGTTTTAGAATAATTAGATTGAAAAAAGAAAGAAAACTACAATGAGCAAAACAGATGGAATGAACAAGGCTGATCTTTGTGATTTTCTGTTGCAATACCGTTACATATTTTAACATTTTAGCTCATAGTTATACTAATGATTTATACAATATTTCCCCCCTGTGGAATATCGAGTACTCTGAGTGAGCATATTGTATGTTTTGTGTCTATTTTGTATTTGAGAATCTGAGGTACAAACGAGAGGCTAACATTTTAGGATATAGATGTAGTATCAGAGATTCGAAAAATATGAGCGAAATAAAAGAGTATCAGAGAAGAAGGTAGACCAAATTACAAGGAAATAAAAATATACTTAGTTTGTACTATAGATTAATACAGAGGGAAGCAGATAAATCAAACATAAATTTTTACACTTTTTACATTTTGGTTAATAGCTGCGAAAACTATACAATGTGTGGTGATTAGTGACCGTTAGTCGATGATTATTCAGAAATCGTGAGATGCGGTCTGGTGTATGTAGGTTTCAGAAAAACGTTTTCTTTATCTTGCCAACGTTTCGATCTTTATTGAGATCATCTTCAGGGCCCAGGATTTACAAACGTTGTTTAAATTTAACAAATACATGTAGGATGTGGAAAAAGTGAATTTATACAATGCAAAAAATATTTTTTTATATTCAAACAAAGTATTTCTACTCCAACCAAACCAGTTCTAAAAAGTTACGTTTATGTTTGTTTTGTTCTGTGAGTAATATTTTTGGATCGTTGAAGTCGAGAATATAAATTCACTTTTTTCCACATCCTACATGTATTTGTTAAATTTAAACAATGTTTGTAAAGCCCACGATTTCTGAATAATCATAAACTTTACAATGTTAAGGTGGCTCCAGACATTCCGAATGCAGAACAAATCCCGACCAGTGGGGATGCATGCTTGGTTACACGCCGAGCAACAATATTCCGTGCTCGCCGTGCTTGGCTTATTGCCGATTTTTTGGCCGCTTCAAAGTGCACGAATATTCGTGAAGTAACAGCACTCAAAGCATTCACATATTCGGGAATCGAATGTAAATGTATATACCTTTAACCAACAGTCAACTGTTATCAAAATCAACAGTAAGTGTATACTTCTGCTTAATTATTCAGAAATCGTGAGATGCGGTCTGGTGTGATATAGGTTTCAGAAAAACATTTTCTTTATCGTGCCAACGTTCCGACCTTTATTGAGATCATCTTCAGGGCCTGGGATTTACAAACATTGTTTACATTTAACAAATACATTTAGGATGTGGAAAAGTGAATTTATACAATGCAATCCCAGGCCCTGAAGATGATCTCAATAAAGATCGAAACGTTGGCACGATAAAGAAAATGTTTTTCTGAAACCTACATCACACCAGACCGCATCTCACGATTTCTGAATAATTATCGATTAACGGTCACTAATCACCACACACTTCTATTTAATGGTATTTATTTTTCACTGATAAACGATTTCTAACTAGTCTTTTTAAAAATATTCCTACTCACAATAAGTTGTTTTCAATGATCAGGATTTCGAGCTTATAACTCATCATCAGGTTGAAGGACATTTACCATTGTACTAAGTCTATATTCTATATACCCTTCCAAACACTACATTCATACAAATAAATACATTCATACAGTACACTCATTCCGTCTGGTCGGTGGAGTACTTGATATTCCTCCGCCGACCTATACTCAAACTAATCTAGATTAGGGTCGATGGAGTACTTTTATAAATATTCCGCCATTGACCCCGAACACAAACTCATACGCTCTCAAAGTTCGAGGGGCGATGATGACGTTATATTTCACCCTCACCCCTCGCCATTCACGCTAATAAATGCATGCACTCAGACAAAACATACAGACACACAACACATAAGACTTATTATATACAATAAAAAAAACCAATTTCCCCTTAAAAAGCGGAACAGGGGACCCAGAAACCCGCTGCCGTGCTCGAGTACCATTTTCAGATTGGATGGCGTGCCTACACGCTCCCTGTAGGGAGCCAAGGCATGACATGTTTCCAGTATGTGGGACACATCGAGCAACCTTTCTCTGCATGGTGCAGGGGCCCGTGTGTCAACCGCGTATGGCCAATCCTCAGTCGGGTAAGGACGATCCCTCGTCTCCAGCTCAGGTTCTCTGAGGGCCATCTACCTGTCGTGCTCTTGACCCGCAAGAGCCTCTGTAGCATCGTTGTTTTATGATTAGGAATGAATTGGCCTAGCGCAACTGTTTTGGATTTTCTCAATGTTTACGAAACAGAAGCATTAATTTAAAAAGCTTCTCTTACGAATCATAAAAATCAGAACGGTGTTTTCGATGCGTGAAACGAATTCGTACTGAAGAGATAGTGTGAGAGTGAGAGTGAGAGAGAGAGAGAGAGAGAGAGAGAGAGAGAGAGAGAGAGAGACAGAGAGAGAAGGGGAGAGTGAGAGTATATCAGGATGAGGGTGTAATAAGAAATACACTGACAGGCAAAAAATTCCACCCTCCTATAACATAACTTGATTTGTATATATTTTTATATATTAATCACAGTTTCACGTTTTTCAACGTTTAATAATTGAGTCTTTGTCTAAAAGGTTTTACGAAAATGGAAATTGCTAAGGAAAATGAACAAAAAAAGACGGACTGAGAAAAATTGTTTTAATTTCAATATCGCGTATTTCCTCCTCTTGCCTTAATTACTTCTAGAAATGTCTCTTTCCCGGAGGTTAGCCCATTCTTCGCAAAGAGTCCGATGGGGTTTAAGTCTGGAGAACGGGCTGACCAGGCTAAGACCCTGATGTTATGCTTTGAAAGGTACGTTTGTACTACGTGGACGGGCATTATCGTGCAACAGATTAGAAGTATCGCTGATTTCATCGAGAAAAGGCAAGTTTCATAATTTCATCCACATAGCGAGCGGCCGTCAAAGACCCTCCACGAAACAACAACCAACTCTGTGCGACTCTCCATTGAAATTCCCGCCCACACCATCACTGAGCAACGTTGCAAAGGTTTGCTCTGGGGAAAAATATTTCGTACCTTTCATTTCGCCTTTTCCACACTCTTTCACGCCCATCTAGAGATCATAGAGCAAATCTACACTTGTAAAAAGTACAGCAGACCAATCGTCTAAAACCCAATGGCTGTGTTCTCGAGCAAATGAGAGCCGTGCAACTCTGTCTGTTCTGGTCAATTATAGTCCTCTTACGGGGCGAGAAGCCATCAGTCCATACTGATTTCCTTCGAGAGTGCGTTCAGAAATTTGGTCACCTCGGAATTCCTGGAGCTGATGAATCTCTTGAACAACAGTAAGGTACCGGTTTCACGAAATTCTCCAAGTCAAAAAACGAAATCCTCTGGTTCTGTTACCCTCGGGCAGTGTTCGGCAAACTAGTCATCCAAAAGAGCCATTTTTAAACTTAACCTTTGCTTTAGTAGACATTTTTATGGAAATAATTAAAATTAAAAGTACAGTCTTGAGCTTGCCTTTGTTGAATATGTCTTAGTTTAACTAACGGTACATTAAATAAAACTTGGTATCATTCTTATATAAAAATAATATTTATTTAAAAATATAACAAGTTAAATAATATAAAAGGTATCCTTAAAAAAACTACAAATACTCCACTAATGTGAACAATGGCCTTGCATTTATTTCCCTGGAAAGTAGGGGTAAGTCAGGTTTGTATGTTGTTTTTAATTTTAGGCACGATTCCAAGTTCTCATTGATAAGCCGATTTCTTAATCTACTCTTGATGAAGTTCATGCTTGAAAATGATTGTTCGCATAAATATGTAAACCCAAATAAGGAAGAACAGCAAACGCTACTTTCTTCAGTTGATCATCATCATCCAGGTGTTAAAAATCAACACATCTTCCCTCGTCAGATCTTTCAAAGCAGACCGCTTGTGCTGTAAACTTAATTCACATTTATTTTTCTCCAATAGCTGTAAATCGGTTTTATGAAGCTCGAATTTTGAGTTACAAAATTTTTTATTTTTAAAATCTTGCATCTGCATTTCAAAGCTGCCAATATTAATATTAAATGGCAAGAAATTAATTTCTGTTGCCGTGGCATTCAGAGGTGTTTTTTTAACAAAGGCTAGCGTCGCTTTATTGTTTCTAAAGTTTTGAACCTGCTGAGTAAATTTCATCAGGAAATGTCTGCGCACATAGTGCTTCCTGATGAATAATTGGTAAGTATCTCGTGATTAATTTTTTCTTTAAAAATTGCGACAATCCCATTTTTTGCACCTGTCATACTTTTCGCTCGGTGCCTGCAGTAAACATTTAGTGAAAGAGCCGCAGCCAAGAAGTCAAAGAGCCTCGGTTTGCCGAACACTGCCCTAGGGTATCCAGAACCGGGCTATCTATGGTAGGACCCAGTTTCTCGAATATGTACAACGGCGTCTCGCAGTGTCCAGATGAATCCATTAGCAATAAGTGCCACCGCAACATCCTCAGCACTGGGTGGCATTTTTAAGTTTAATAGAAATTGAGAAAACAAAGATGAAAACTAAACAGTTTATCGCTTCAGAATTCAAATGAGACTCAATAAACATTTTAAATTCCGAAAAAAGTAAACATGGAAAAATCCTTTATCCTTGCTTTGGATTAAGGATTAGGTGTGTTTACCGATAATTGATATTCCCAATTTAAAACACAGCATAAACAAATATGTATAGGTAAAGACAATGAGAAAAATTAAGAGCAGAAAATGAAAAAAATCAATTGGGGTGGAATTTTTTTTGCCTGTCAGTATATAAACAATATTTAGATAGAAAGATAAAGGTTGATAGGATAAAGTGGTAAAATTCCTGTTATTTAATTTTTGTTCATAGTTGCATATTTAAACAATATTTAATTATGGTTTTCTCACTAACACACTAATTTCAATAAAACCTTCCTTGCTCAGAAAGTTTTTTAAAGGGAAATGTTCATACGCATGACAAATGGATAAATGGGAAACAGGGCGGACCGTCTCCTCGTTGTCCCCCGTACTAGGGTCATTCAGTGAAAGGTCGCGAAACATCCCCCGTCGCGGTCAGGACAACCCTTGCAGCGGAGCCGGCCAGGAAGAGGGAGGAGGAAGTGAGCGCCTCCCCCTCCCAGGGAGTCCGGGGGTGGGTGGAGGTGTGCCCAACGGAAGGTGAAAGTGGCCAACGCGAACTCGACGGCGTTCAGTCTTTGCCCTACTTTGTACCAGTGGCTCGCGAGTGCCCGAGGAGTGAGTGCCAATCGGGAGTTGAGTACCGGACAAGAGTGTTTCTGTGTGCAACATGCCCTACTGACGACTATGCAGACCTCGTCCTTCCAAGAGAATAAATCATCTAATGTAGGTAAATGACGTTCCAATATTTTTATATGTAATTTTTTTATAATAATAATAATAATAATAATACCCAAAAAATTACTAAAAACAGTCTAACCTTTAAAATCCGGGAGGTATTTTTTAAAACAAAAAAATCGCAAAAAATAGAACTGGGACAACCGTTACAATTCGATTGTCATTCAAAGATAAAATTTTGTAATCTTTATCAACATAAAAAAATCCCAGGCAGTTTAAATTCCTTTATTTTTAAAAAATCGCAATCAATCAGTATCAATTACCAAACAATCAAAAAAACAAACCAGAAAGACTCATAGGTATGTTTTAACACAAATAAAGTAAATAAAGCAACAGTCGTTAGAACAGTCCTGCTTTTAAAAATGTTTTCCGTATTAAATAACAAAATCAAAATAAACCAAAATTGATTAGGTAAATCAAATTTATGAATCAAAGGAGGCTAATGCAAGAAAACAAAACCTACCCTTAAACCTCCATACAATCGGTAAATAAACATACATTATTGAAACAAATAAATAATGACAAGGTTTGGCAAATAAACCTTAATTTAATAAAGGTAAAAATGTGTTTTGGACTGGTGGCCCAAATACGTATCAAAATGAGCTAAATTTTGATGATAGTACAAAAAGAGAATTTGAAATTTATATATTTGAAATTTGGCGGCAAAACACTGGCACGAGTAAATAAAGTGTGAAAGAAAAGAGGATACGAAAAATATTCTGAATAAATAATAATAGAAAATTAACTGCTTGCTCAGTTTTGTTCATAATTTAAACCTGGTTAATAATTTTAACTTTTTTAAACACTTATTATATAATAAATATATTACTCATTACAATAAAATTATGAGGGAATTTTAGTAATCAATGTACAAAATACTGGTTATTAATTTTAATTTCAAATAATCCGCGCTAATCTAATTGCACTGAGTTATTTTTCTGAACTTTTGTGAAATTTTGACTGATCCCTAACAAACTTTATCCTGCAAGGTCTATTTTGTCCATTGTTTACTTTTCACGCCAATTAAGAATCTTTTGACATCAAAAAATAAAGCATTTTTGAAATCGAGTGTTCAATAAAATTCAAAAACGGCATTATTCTGTTGTAATTTAAAAAACCCATGGTTGTTAGATTCTGCAGCAATCAGCAAAGAATATACTTAATTTAAGCTGATATTATTAGTAAAAAAAAGTAAATTTTAAATATAGTTGAATTTTGATAGAAAAATAACGTGTAAATATATAGCGTGAAAATACCAACACTCTATCCTGAATAGATAAACCAATAGCTGAAATATCACTACTTGCTTAGTTTTTATTGATAAGCTTAAGAAACCTTGGATAATAATTTTAATTTAGAAAACATTATATTCCTTAAAAACCCAAAGGTGAATATTCAAAAAATATGTACGAATTATTATGATAAATTTACAAAACACTTAGATAATAATTTTAATATCATGTCTTCCAAGCAAATGTAATTCTACAGAATGTTTGTTTTCTAAACTTCCTATTTGAAATTTAGGTTGGCCTCTACGAAATTATTTTCCTTGAAAGTCTATTATTCCTGTTACTTATTTTTTTCAACTCAAGCTAAAAATCTTTAACATATAAATTCGATATTTTTTAAAGTTATTTTGCATTTAAAACACATACAGGTTGATATACGAGTAATGTATTGACAGCAACAAAATCAATAAAACCTACTCCATTTAATCAAGCTGGTAGTATTGGAATATTATGTCTCTGGATAATCTCAGTATGAAACCAAATATAGTTAAAGGTTTACGCAAAAACAGTTAAACTTACAATTAATTATGTTTGTTTTGATTGGTTTAAATCAGTTCAGTCTGTGCGCCAAGCTAAATCTTAAATTAGTAAACTTAAAAAATCATTGGTTTGTGGTGGAATACTGCGGCAAAAGAAGGAATACCTAAGAGGCGAAAGTACAAGATACTAGTTTGAATGTATAATGTATAACTGAGAAAATCATTTTTCCACACCGGCCATATATTTTTAAGTCAATAAAAGCTTTACCAGAGGTTTTCTTCGGGTTTGGACTCAATGGTCTATGGAAAAATAAAGCCGAACTACTAAGATTTCTCATCCGAGGTTGTTGAATAATTTTCCGGTATATTTCAAATCTGCAGTTGATCTTATTCTACGGCTATCAACTGGCCCGGTGGAAAACAACGGGGTTGTTGAACCGTGGGCGGTATTTTGGTTTGTTGTCCCGCGAACAGCGGGAATAGACGCACCGAATGGCTAATAGTTTATTTTTATTAATACAATATATAGACAGGCTTTTTCAGACAATTTAAATTTGCAATTTTTGTTTGCATTAATTTTTGTGTGATTATTATTCCAAAATTCGCAGTTCTCTCTCTCTCTCTCTCTCTCTCTCTCTCTCTCTCTCTCTCTCTCTCTCACTCATACTCTTTATGAGGGAGTATGAATTTAGCTATCGTTTTTTTAGTTAGATCTCCATCACCTGTCGCTATTTCTCTTGCTATATAATTCTGTCTATCTATCTTCTTTTAATTCGGCAATATTATTGGATATTTATTTATTTAATTTCAATGGACTAAAAATAATTTAAATTATATTATGGTAATTCCATTAGGACTTGAAGAAGATTGTGCCACTTATTGGGTTTGTCGACACTACTCTCTCACTCTCTCTCTCTCTCTCTCTCTCTATATATATATANCTCTCTCTCTCTCTCTCTCTCTCTCTCTCTCTCTCTCTCTCTTTCTCCCTCTCTTCCTCTGTAAGATATTAGTGATGACAGTCTTTTTAAATCGAAACGGCCACAATTTATACCTAGAGGTCAATTTTGTCCAACGGAGAAACAAGCCTACAATTCTAAATGTGTGAATAATTTTAAGAATCGTCAACTTCTTGTTTTGTTTTTTGAAACATAGGAAAATATCAAGAAGTCATTTTGTTATAACTGGGAGCGTTTAAAGTGTAGTACAGCCAATTTTATTTTGTAAATCACGGCTTTTTCCAACCTGGAAAAGTCCCAACTTATATCAAGTCCGCTAAATTGTATACAAAACTAAAACTCCGTTGTTTTCCTTTTTGTCGATTTCCATTCCACTGTGCTGGCCACGGTTCGAGCCCTTGCGGACAGTAATTTTACGATAAGATAAAAATCCGTTTGAAATCTCTTATCTCGTCGGCCTATTTTAGCGAGTCCGAGTTGACATTTGAGACCGTGAATCCAATGGAAGGAAATTTTTTTCATGATCCTTTAACAAGCAGGAAAAGACTTAGGGAAAGGAACTAAAAATGATTTAAAGATACGGTAGTAAAGACACTATTTTACAGAAAAATTATTGATATTCCAGGCATTTACAACTTGTCCAATATATTGATCGTATTTTGTCACAAATTTGGCCAGAATTTGTTATTTAAAAAAAAAAAATATTGAATAGTAAAATATCCGGAATAATAACTACTTTGCTTACAGACAAAAACATTAAAATTCATAATTACAGGCAAAACAGAGTAGTTGTTTTTCTTATTTTACAATTTATATAAGGTTTAATTTTTTTATGAGTATATATATATATTGTATATATATATATGTGTGTGTGTGTGTGTGTGTGTGAGTGTGTGTGTCTACAAGTTTTTACTAAAATAAAATACAATGTGATATAAGTGGCAGATAATAAGTTAATTGGTTCTGGTTGGGGCTGAAGCGAAATTAATTTATTAACTTTAAAATCGATGGCTGCTAATATTCTCTAACATTTAATGTTTCGAACGGTTTAATGTGTAATTTACAACCATTCATTATCGAAACGTCTAATTTGTAACTGTAATTAGCCCGTATATTGCCTTATAAAAGGTAGGCCTCGACAATGGCTCATGATTTACGTATTTTTATCGTCCGATTAATTCGCTATATATTCCTCATTTTATTGTTGACTAATGTTTGACCCACTAACTCAGAATATGACTTGGATTTTAAAAAAATTCTTTTTGAGCACATGGTCAGTCCGGTCCGTCCGTTCTCGCCGCTTGCCCTTGGTCATCCCATTAATTACAGATGCTTGTATTTTATAGTATTAACATACATTGTATATTTACATCTTCCGAATGGGATATTTGTTTTACATTTCCGACCTTACTCAATGACCAAAATTATATAATACACGTTATAATTTCATTGATTTTTATTTTTTATTCTCTCTCTCTCTCTCTCTCTCTCTCTCTCTCTCTCTCTCTCTCTCTCTCTCTCTCTCTCTCTCTCTCTCTCTCTCTCTCCCTCTTTCGTCTGTTTATCTATTTCTATACATTTATATATCTATTTTCACTCACTCACTTTTAGTTTATATTGATCGTTGAAATATCTATTTTTATGACGTTAAAGACTGTTTCTGTTTCTATCGTGCTACCGATCTCTCTTTTTGAAAGAATGGAGGGTTGTTCGCCAGTAGCTCAAAATTATTAATCATGTCGAAAACACATTATGTCTTTGTCTGTTATATCTTGATATACTGAATTTTCGAAGTGTTCAGATTCAAAGATATTCTCCCCTACGTCAAGTGCGTAACGCCAAGGCACCTTCCGGATCGCACGTGCCAAACTGGAGGCGGATGGTCGTATTTAGGTCGACTGCGACGACGTCCAATCCGGACGGAGGGGGAGACGAATTTTGTCAGCCGGCCACCTCAGCAGTACATCATAACCGATGAGCTAGGCATCTTTGTCAAAACGGGTTTCGCTCGAGGTCCGAGTTCTTTAATTGCACAATCGGTAAATCTTTGATAAAAATTACGGCGGGGCGGGGGAATTGTATATACAAAAATCAACTTGTAGCTCTCCTAGTTAATGAAGCAACTTCGGGTCATACCTGCATAGATTTAACTAGAATATGGAGCACAACACAGAAACCAAAGAGAGCCACTAAAGCAAATATTTCCATGTTGATCGTTAGAAAAACAAAAGCTGATATTAGATAAGAGGATGTATACAATATTCCACAAGGTTATGACTGTTAAAAAAATATATATCACTTAGATTTTCTTAATGAAAAACAATAACCAACAGGAAGGACATACAAGAAATATTTTTATTATTTTAAATTATGCCCTAAAGCCCTACAACAAACAACAAAGTCAGTGACATTGTTAGGTATGAGTTAATTTAAAAAAAAAAAAAACTTATTTTTATAATTTTGTGCTATTTGTCATAGTTTGTATTTAAAAATCAGATATATGAGCAATTTGAAATATTATAAAAAACTAAGTTCTTTCGTCAAGCTTTTGAAACAAATATCTACTTCAGCAAGAGTTTAAAAGGTTATTAATAGTTCCTCCGGATCCTTCATGGGAAGGGAACCTCCTCCTATTTACCAAAGTTGACGGTCAAGCATATCCAGGAAGTTTTCAATTTGAGATGGTGATGTGGCGTATATCTGGTAGTTTGGTGAACTATTGTCCGATGACAGTCCCGGAATAGAGAACGTCTTCAATTTGTAAAATTTCGGAAACGTGCACTCAAATTACGTTGGTTACTGGACAAATGTTGCTTAAGTTAGTGTGGTGGAATGACTGACAGTGTCCCTTGCTTAGACTGGCTTTTCTTCAATTTCTGTTTTTCTAAACAATCCTCATTGTTGTTCTGTTCAAATCAGATTATGACCCAAAGTGGCTGCTTGCCTTTACAAACAGGGGAATGGTTTTTGTATGAGATTAAAAGAGGCGTAATCGCATTGTCCTCAGGCTCATTAGAATCATTTTTTAAGCCGAACTGCTAGCCAAAGAAATACATGAACATGTACGTATGATCTCAAAGGTGCAACAATAATAACACTTTTAGTTAGCCGGACTACTAAAGGCTCTCCAAGCTTACGAGAAAATGACTGCCTGAATACCATAAAAAATTAGGATCTAGAAAAGGAGCTAAGCTCTTCCATGCAATGAAAGAATTTCATATATATATATATATATTATATATACTAGCAATAAAGGTGTTAGGAACAATTCATAGGCCCAAATCTATTCTTTGGCATAAATTAAAGCCATACTATAATATAACAGGAATTCTGAGTTATTAAAAAACCAAACAGACACTGGAAGCATATACCAGGCATTAGGCAGGCAAAAGACAACTCGAAAACAAACTCCATGGAAAAAAGGGAACCCTCTCAACATAAAAATATTAAAAACACTTACAGGTATATTTACGGGATATCCAGTAAACACGTCATGAAAAATGGGGCTCTCAACAAATGGCCAATGTTGATATAAACGAAAAAGGGACAGAAGATATACAATGCCTGCTTTCCTGCAAAAAATAGGGAAAGTCAATTAGACCTAGGAAGGCCTTGTTAAATGTACACCTAGATACGATACCCCTGAGAAGAATTATGTAATTAATTATTTTAAAAACACCGAGTATCTCTAAGAAAAAATTATTACCGGAGATCGGACGCGATAAAAAATTTAAATGCTACTTTAAATAGAGAAATTCCATGCTGTTGGTTTTATTAACTTATCATATAATCGAATTGTTAGTTCATTATATTTTCGATTAATTGAACTTTTGTTTCACATATGAACAATGAAAGAGAGAGAGAAAGAGAGGGAGGAAGCATTGAAGACCAAATTTATTATCATTATTTTATTTTATTTTTCACTCTCCAATAGTATATTTATTATTTTTTGTCGGGACTAGTCTAATACGAATAATACACCGGAATTACCACATTACAACATAATTACATAAATATTTCTAGGTCCTTACCTGTACAGCCTATGATCTAGATCATTTAACTTGAGCATAAAACAAAAAACCTTCACCTTGTTAGCATATAAATTACAATACATGTTTGTCAGCAATGAATGTTCTAAAAATGTATCACAGCCGGTTTACATTATTTTAAATAATTAGATCTGAAAGATAGCATAGGGAGTACAGAATATAAGTGGAATAAAATTAGACTGAATTTCTTGTAAATGCATTTGTAACAGTTTGTACGGTTTCAATGTACAAATATTTGTTTTCAAAGCTGAATCTCTAATAGAAAAATTTAGTAAATATCATATGAAAAACGGGTGTAATTTTTCTTAACTGTATTTACGTTGATACCGGCCTAAAATGGATGTTCAAAGTACATAGAGAAAAGTGAACATGGCTTACTTTGAAAAATGTATTTTTTATATTTTATACTAATTTTTTACAAGTATGCAATAGTTTGCTTTAAAATATTGCGCTTCCTATATGAAGCTTATTCCGTTTATTAAAGGAAGCATAATGAATTATGCTCATGAAACTTTGGGTATAGATTGATAGATAGAGAGAGGGGGGAAGAGAGAGAAAGAAAGATCCACCTATTGTAACTTTTATTGTTTTATTAAATATGTATTTAATAACTACCTAGGATAGTATAAATATGTTAAGCCTGATAAAATTCTGTATAAAATTAATGTTCAAAATGATTAAATTTCTTTTTATTTGTTTATAATTGACACGATATTATATTTGTAGAGAAATTACAGATCTTCCCTCCCCCTTAAAAATTATACAAAGGTCCATTTATAGATTTAACTCCGGCCAGGGACCCGACTGCCAACAAACCGAGAGGAATTGGGGCGGAGCAGGCCGCCGTCGGGAGTTTCCCACCTTTGGGAAATGTCCGTTTATTAAAGGAAACACATTCTAAGTTTCCCGGGTTCGCGGCCGGCGAAAAAAAAGCGAAACGGTACGACGCCGTTGGGCCGGCGTTCGTTCGTTCTAAAAGGGAAATGAACGGCGGTCGACTCCGTGGAGGGGGTTTGGCCTAGATCCGCCGGGTCGTTCACCGACCCAGTTCCGAGCAAGGACACCGCACTCCCTTTATCATATTGCACACTCACTCTTCACTTTATTTATGTTTCTACAAAGCTAAAAGGCGACGGATTTTTCAACGGAAAATCTGTCTACTACGACCGGCGTACGTCGTAATGAAATTCTAAACGGGATTATTATCGTAAACGGTTACACAGCCAGGTATTAGATCATCCCAACATCTATCCCTAGAAGAATTCTACAGCTTATACCATCCTTAGATAGACGGAGTTTATGTTTTCAGCGAAATTACCATGGTTATGACAATCTTTTGGACTTTGTAAAGATCTCCGAGATTTGGGAAAAAATCAATTTTATTTCAAGACACGACAATTTTATTTAAAGATTTTTATATCCTTAGTTGTTATAGACATGTTCTCTTTGTTAGGTTGACAGTTGTAATACATGAAAACCTCTTTCTTTCTCTCACCCTCTCCCTCTGCCACTCACTCTNCTCTCTCTCTCTCTCTATCTATCTATCTATCTATCTATCTATCTATCTATCTATCTATCTATCTCTCTCTCTCTCTTTCTCTCTCTCTCATTCTCTCTCTCTCTTCTTCCTTCCATTCTTATTTGAGCTTCTTTCCCATCGCATACTCTTGTGTGAGATTTAAATCTTGTTATGTACATTTTTGTTGTATTGGAGGACAGGAGTTGATATCGTGGCATTCTTGAGACAGTGTTGAACTATGTTTCAGCCAGCAATCTATATTTATGGAAGTCGCCGTTTTTATATACATTAATGTTCTTCTTCTTACATAGTTCTTAGAAGTTCTTTCATACAAAAACGGTTGAAGGGAATGTTGTAAGATATAATCCTGATGTTAGAAAAAGTTTTATATGTATATTCATTAATTGCTATTCTATCTTGCGAGAAGGAATAGAATGTCCAATTGGAGAGTTGTCATCTTATAAGAGGAAAACTGAGAAATCCCTATCAGCTTGCGTAATCAGATTCAGACCTTCGACAGAGGGCTGTTCGAAACGCGTATTTTCGCAGGGAAGCTGTTGAAGAAATACGCAACCGCCGGGTCATTGAACGCAGTCGTTGGGTTGTTTACCGCTCCCGGCGGGGGTGGCACCACACGAATTCTGCCGAATAAAAAGGCAAAAGGGGGCAACGCCCTCCCCCGGCGACGGCCTTTGTCGCCTTCCGGGAAGCAGCAGCTAGGATGTGGAGGAACGGCTGTCGCGGATTCGCCAAACACTTGTTGTACCAGGGAACCTTTTCATTTAAATCCGCCGTGGAATCGATGGACTGATTCTATGGAAATGCGATGGCATCTTTCCAAAACGCTTTATCCTCTATTTTCGATCCATCGCCAGTTTGGCGATTCTGTTATAACTTTCCTTCAAATCAAATAATAGTGATAACTATTCAAGTAAAGTCTTATTTTATAGATATCAAACCAGCTTAAATATAGTTCATCACCTCGTTGACCTTGAGGAGAAATCTCTAAAAATAACAATATAGTTTGATCGTTTCCGACCACCCTGGTCTGCTAATCACGCTGTGTTGTTCTTTTAGACGCTGTTTTCTGAGGGTATTGCCTTTTTTTATAGATATCAACCCATCTTATAAAATGCATATAGTTTATCACTTCGATTCCGCCAAGCTACACTTTGTTATTATTTTAAACGTTTTTCATTATATATTGAGTTTTATAGATATCTAGCCAGCGTAAATATGCATATAGTTGTAACCCCGATGACCTCAAAGAAAAATTGCAAAAAATAACAGTATGTTGATCGTTTTCAATATTCCAGGTTTCGGTGTTTTCTTCTGTTAGACTTTAGATAGCCACATAGTTTAATAGGCATATGGTCATCACCTCGTTGAACTCAAGGAGAAATATAAAAAAAAGTTGTTTGGGCGTTTCGATCAGCCTGGTCCACCAGAACTCGCTGGTATTAATTTCCTGCTAAGCCATTTTCATTGCGTGTATAGCGTTTATACATATCAAATCAACTTAAATAGGCATTTAATTCTAATCCCGTTGATCTCAAAGAAACATTTCCAAAAATAACAGTATGTTAGTCGTTTCCCATCTTCCTGGTACGCAAAACTTCGCTGTTTTCTTATTAGACTTTTGGGGGTATTGCCTTTTATGGATCAAACGAGCTTAAATATGCAAACACCATTGAACCTGAGGAGAAATTTAAAAATAACAATGTAACCAAGAAGAATGGACAATACTTTGATCATAGTTCATAGTGTAGAACATAAGTTATTTTATAATTATTATAATTTGTCATTCCTTGATATGAAACCTTAAAAGTAGAGAAAATGTGTAATATAAAAAAGAAAATATGTTTACTTAGTGAAAATTAGGATTTTTTGAACCGAACATGGAGGTCCACGGGCAGTTCAACGGTCCGCCTAGTCTCACTATAATCGAGTTAATTTAAATTCTCTAATCACAAAACTCCTTATTTAAAATAGATATTAATATATCTAAATTTGTCTTTACCGATAATTTTGTTCATCCTATCCTAGCTGTTTTGGTCTGTGTTGTGGCAGAAATGACGAAACGCGTCTGACAGGCCGAGCGTGAGGATAGTCAGATCAAAGTGATCACGACCAAATTCATCAGCCCGTAGACCACATAGCGAAATCTTGCAAGTTACATAAAATATTCAAAAATTTGATGATACACGAGGATATGATGACTTTACGAGGTGTGTCTGTGTGAGTGACATTTCATTATTTAGAAACAAAATTCAACTTAATTACTCAACTGTTTTAAAAAAAACTGATTCTTCGCCAGTCTTTTTTGTGTAAAAATATGTCATTTGTTTGTTAAAATTAAGCCAAACATAGATTTAAAAATTCTATGAATGGATAACTGCATGTGACGTTTATCGTCAAACTTACGCTGTTCTTCTTCATTGCCCCCTGGTTTTTTTTACGAAAATTCGAGCAGAAATCTTTCGAATCATGCCCAAATGCTATCGAGACAATACAATAAAAGCCTGCTTGCCAAGGAATTCTTTCCTATTAATAAATTTATTCGGGCATATTTTTAACAAAGCTAATCATCCGGCTATTTTGGCACCGAACCCGCGCAGACTAGGTTTTTTCAACTCGGGTTTATTGACTGTTTACTTCTGTTCGCCGACCAACACGTCTAAGAATTATAAAACATACATGTAATTAGCATAAATATAAACCCTACTTTAGAATTTTATGTATTTAGAGGATACAAAACTCTTAGTGGCACTTTTAAAAAATTTATAAACATTGGGGTTTTCAGAGGGCCTTGATAGACCGTTCATAAAAATTTATAAATCAACGACCTTTGCTCAAGATTTATTGTACGGACAAGGAAAGAACTTGTAAAAAATCGATTTGAATCTGCACAAATTTTGAACTGCAATGTTAAACACTGTCAGCCATTAAACCCAATAAACTTGAAATATGATCAAAACAAATCGTAATAAACCTACAAGGCTCTTGACCTCTTTCATTTCATAATTAATTTTTTAAATCTATTTTAAAACACTTTTTGAACAGCTAGAATTGCATTTTTTATATCTAATTGTTGATATAAATTAAATTTAAGTTAACAAATCGTTTTTCTTGCCAATCTATCAATTTATTGGTCAAATTTATCTCAATTTCACTGACTTTCATGATCCTAAAGAAATTCTTTATCAAAACTACGCCAATCAAGACGTTTTCTTATCGCTAGTGCCCATGGAGTTGTTTTATTTATTTTCAATACCCTTAATGTTTTTTAATAGGGCTCTTGACCTCATTATTTTATAATTATCTTTATCACTATCTTGGATAAATTCATCGAAGCCGTATGCTGTTTGACAGAAAAACATCTAATCACAATGAGAGAAAAATCTTGTAAATTGTAAATGTACTAAGTAGAGTAACGTTAAATCAATATTATTTTTATATATACTCTGTCCGTCTAGTCTCGATTAGTTTCAAACTGAGACATATTTTAACCAATCCTCAAACAAATTACAAGCCTTTATTTGTTCAATTATACTCATATCTCTTTATAGTCTGGTTTGTGATATTATTGGGTAGCGGTCCTTCAATTAATATACTTCGTTATACATTCGCTTAATATCCACATCTCTTTACACTGTAAGGGTTTCTTATTACAAACGTAAATTACCAGCGAGACTAGGAAGAATTTAAAACGATTTATTACGAAAGTTATAACTGTATAGAAAACCATTTTATAATTAAATTTAAAAAAGGTTGCAATCATGTTGTTTACTTCCAATTTTCAGTGAAAGTTAATATATTTGAGTCTTCTTGGCCTTTCTGAAAATTACGCTTTTGCTATGGCAATTTTCATAGGTTTTGATCACTTTTGATAACTTCCAACACGCCAAATTTGTTCTAGTAACGACCAGATTTATTGGTCTTTGTAACTCTAGCCAATAAAATTAGTTAATATGAATTTCAATTTTTCTTACATACATTTAGTACTATTTTTGGAGTTTACCTGCATTATTTTAGAACTGATGCTTTTAATCAGCAATGAGACTTCATAAATTTTTGTGTTGTTAGTTACTTAATTTCATTTGCATTGAAAGTTTTTATGTTCAAAAATGGGGTTAAATAAATAGGAATTATCTTTGACAAGAAATTAACCTGAAACCTCACTTACAACTCATCATAAACAAAAGTAAACGGCCACAAGAAGAATTCGATTATCCTCTTATCATTATTTGGGCTTGGTATTATTTTTTATTGCACTTAATTATCGTAATTGTCATAGATTTCGATTATTTCTGGAACCCATGTTGTCAAACTGCGTAATTTTTGTACCCAGCTTCGTTTTTTGTTAATTTTTTTACTATAAAAATTGTTTTAATCCATAGCACATACTTCAAATTAAAAAAGAAATTTTTCATTTTTGCGTCAGTCAAGTATTTTTGCTAATTATGTTCGTACTCCTTATATAGTTTGTGATCATTTTCGGATCTGTACCATCCCTAATTTGAGGACTTTACCCTCAGATTTCATTTCTACTTTAATCTGTATTTAAAATGTACAATTTTGCCCATTATTTTTCTTTCTATCGCTCGTTCTTTTTCTCTCTACCTTTCTTTCTACATCATCTCTCTCTCTCTCTCTCTCTTTCTTTCTGTCTCTCCCTCTCTCTCACACTCTCTCTCACACTCTCTCTCTCACTCTCTCTCCTCTCTCTTTCCCTCTCTCTCTCCCCCTCTCTCTCCTCTCTCTCTTTCTTTCTGTCTATCTCTCTCACTCTCTCTCCTCTCTCTCTCTCTTCCTCTCCCCTCTCTCTCTCTCTCTCTCTCTCTCTCTCTCTCTCTCTCTCTCTCTCTCTCTCTCTCTCTCTCTCTCTCTCTCTCTCTCTCCTTATTATTATTTCTCGATTATCTCCTGTATAGGTTGTATTTTAAAGTGTCTTGTTAATTACGTTGAATTGGTTGGGATAAACAATTTATTGTCTCTTACAGGATTGGTTCAATAAACTTTACCATATATTTACGCTGTTTTTAATTATCTTCTCATTAATTATTTTTAATTTCTAAACGGTTTCCCTGTGAAGTTAGTAAATTTTAATTAATTACGGTTGGCAAGGTGACGACAATCGTTTTAAGTCAACCAAGACCAATGATGTATTGTCACGGCGCTTTTTGTGAGTGGTATCTTATACAGTTTGCCAAGTTTAGATGAGGTTTTTCTATAGAAGACAAACAACGCTCCGATAGGGCGACGACCTAGTTAAAGCCCTAATCGAAAATAATCTACGGTTTACCACTCGTTCGTTAGCAATTGTTATCGATATTTGAGTGCCACACTTCCTCAGAAGTAGATTCCAGGATTTGTTATGTCTTACATATCAAAAGTGATATTGCTTAATAGTCATGTTTAAAGAAAACTTAATCAAGCGGTTTTTATAAAAATAACAACACATCTGATGGTTTTCTTTTTTCTACACGATTTGTCCGCACTATCGGCGATTTGTTTTAGTCATAGGTTTTGTGGAAAAAATTAGTGGATTAATTCCTCCATGAAATTGAAGGGCTTGTGTTTATTTGTTGGCGCGGCAAAAACTGCCTCACTTGGCCGGGTCTTGTTCACCCACCATATTCGCACATACAGTTCACCATCTGTTCTAAGTCAATATAAATCCCTTTTAAACGTACACCTTGTTTTATGGAAATGAAAGAATCAAAAACAATGTTGGGTGAATTTCCCGAACAATAGTTCAAAATCAATTATTTTATATAATTTTCAAAAAAATAATATGTGTGAGAGTATCATAGTATAAAGTAACAATAAAAAAGCATACATATCCGAACGATATGAAAAAAATGGTTTAGAATTATTTAAAATTTTAGTCTTGTTTTAGTTAGTTTTGAGACGGCCAAAATGATTGAACTCCGATAATCCACCACATTCAGAATAAATTTAAATTATTGTATACGTTTCGGTTGAGGAAGTACATGCTGGTTTTATTTGTTTAAATAATAAATCATAATGCTTATGTTCCTACTTTCCATATATAGTCAACGTGGACAGTAAGCAAACTACAGTTAGAGTAGCGACAAATCACCCCGATCCGTAGAAACAGTGGACTCAGCGAAAACTGGCGGATCGGAGATGACACATCTGTCCAAACCGACCGCAAATCTGTCTCACCCATTGGATTTGTAAACGTGCCTGGGGCCAATGGCTGGTGTCGGTATGTCTCATAAAAGTCCTACTTTGTAAATTAAGAGGGTGGCCGTCCTGACGAAAATGTCAGGAATTCACACTAAGGCAGGTCTTTTACTTACCGGCGAACCTCTACGACATTATAATTTAGGGACGAAACAATTTGTCACTTACCTGCAACAAACAAACAAAAAATTTCAATAAACTTTTTTTACCAAAGGTTATACAACAGTTTTGTGTGATCAATCAACAAGCACTTAAAATGTTAATCTTATAAATAAATCTTAACAACTTGTTTCTATACTTATTTAAAATCAACAACGAAATAACATGCCAATTTTCACACAAATCGATATGTCCATGATTTGCAAAAAGGAGAGAGAAAGAGAGAAGGTGAGAGAGAGATAGAGGGATAGAGAGATATATAATGACAGAATAAAAGAGCGATTGATATATAATTAGATTATTTAAATAGGGAAAGAGAGTAAATGGGAGTGTGAGAAAGTGTGTGTATGTGTGCGTGTGCGCGCGCGCGTGCGTGTGTGTGTGTGTGTGTGTGTGTGTGTGTGTGTGAGAGAGTGATAGGGATAGAGGAAAAAGTTGGGGGGAGAGAGAGAGAGAGAGAGCGAGAGAGATGAATAGATGGAAAAAGAAAAAGTCATAGTGAAAGAGAGAAATATAGAGATGACGATATAGAAGAAAATATCAATAGCTAGATCAATAGATTAATTAAATAGGAAAGAGAGATAGAGTGAGTGGGAGGATTGTTTAACTTGGCAAACAAGGCGATATTGATATTATGACAATCTGACAATGGCATGCGTGATGTAAACATCGACGTTCTTGACTCCTTTCTTCGTCCAAAACATTTTGTTTTCGTTGTTGTTTCATTCGAAAACTTGATATGTTCTCGATATATCGGAGATGGTTAAATGAATTCCTCATCGGTAAAACTACCCGGTATCGTTACATTCAGTAGACAGCCAGTTTCGTTTAGAGATGGAATCCGCCAAATTTTGTTGCTAAAGAGGTTAAGCATTGAGGAATCTTTGATAAGCGTTGTTTTCGTTTTATTTACAGAAACACCAGAATGTATTGCAATGACCTTTGGGGTCTTTGGGGGTCTTTGGTCCAACTCTCATTTTACAGATATTAAAGACCTGTGTTTGACGCTGGATTTGGTCAACGGCATGTCCGGAGTAAACAACGATGTTATTGACTTGTTTCTGGTATTTTTCCTTTTCGTTGAAAAACAAATATACCCTGGATAAATTGGGGCTTTTCAAGTTACCTTGTTCTTTTTGCTATTGTTACCCAACCTCGTTTCGGAAGCTTCAGTAGAAAGCCACTGGTCGTTTCCTGTTGAAGATCGAGTCGATGGACCGTCAAGTTTTGATTGTCACTGACTGCTTAATCCCGACAGGAAGGGTGTAAATAATAAGTGTAATTTTTTTTTCCTAGAGAAGATATCTTAAAGGCTCGATAGCCAGTTTGTCATCGGATTTTGGGTTATGGCATGCTAGATGTAAATGTCGTATAGCAGTTTTCAGTCTTCATTTAGAACATTTTCCGTGTGTTGTTGCCTTATTATTTGAAAAGCTATTATATTCAAAATGCAATGGGACAAATGTTTTTCCATTGTAAACCAACCCCGTTTGAGATTGAGGAGATAGCTCTGGGGCGTTTCCCGTTATGGATGAATCGATGGACCGCCAAGTTTCTCATGTGGCCGACGTGCTTAATCTCGAAGGGAAGGTTAATCGCTGAAAGATGATAAAGTCGGTTCGCGTAGGATTTAGGTGAAAGCGAAAATTACAAGGACTTGGAGTTCAAGACGATCGTCCTTCAGCCCATACACGCTGTCACTGATACGATTTCGGTCAAATCGACTCTAAAAAAACGGGATTTTTCCTCGAATATGTGTAATTTTCCCCCGTTGAGATGGTATTTAAGATCGAGATAACAGACTGTCTCGGTTTGTCGTAGGATTTGGAAAAAAACCCTGGTGGGAGTCGTTCGGTCGTGTGAGGGGGGCGGCAGGTGGCGGTTAGGCAAGGGCGAGATTCTATCCTTGGCCCGTTTCCTCCTCGGGGTCGACGGCCCTACAGTATTTGCCAACTCTCTCTCCTGGCCCCACCACGTCAAAGATTCACTTCAATTGTTTGCTTTTCTAGATGGGCGGGGGAAATTTATTTCCCGATTAGGCTATTGTCGCCTCTAGTTCCTTTATAAAACCTGTTCTCCAACTGTCTACCATATTAAAAACAAACAACAACGGTAATGTCAAAATCTCGACCAATAAAAAGCGACAATGTTTGTTTTGTTCGCATAAAAATAAAACAAATTATATATTAATAATTAAAAAAGACACCAAAGAATGGAAATTTTGTAAAAGTTCTTCATTGAGTTAAGATAGAAGTCTGAAGAAATCAGGCTGGGCTTATCCAAATCATAAGATCATAACCTTCACGGTAATTTGAAGAAAATAACATAATAGGTCGGATTTTTTCAAAATTATTGCAAGATTGGCGCGCTTGCACAAAATCCGAACTTTCGGTCCGCCGCGTCTCGCCAGATTTAAAGAAAATCAGACAAACATTGGGAAAAAATATACCCGATGTAAAGGTAAAACGGATATTAGTGAAAGTAAGACAAAAAACCGGAAAGGTGGTATTATTTACAAACATATTCATAATTTTAGGTCATATTAACGCAGTAATATATGGGCTTGAGAGGAATAAAGAATGAATAAGTTTTCAATGAGGGGCAGTGAAGATTGGACAATTTATAAAAACTAACTATCTTCTCGAAACAAACTTCGCGATTTTCGTTCATTTCGACTTGTACAAATGTATAAATAAACATAGATAGATAGGCGGAGAAAAAAGGAAGAAAGAGAGTGCGAGAGAGAGAGAAAGAGAAGATAAGATAGGTAAATGTATATGTAGATGGATAGAGAGAAAGAAAGAGACGACAGAAAGAGAGAATGAGGAAGTGAGAGTAAGAAGAGACTAAAATAGAGATAGACGGTATCGTATAACATGAGAAATGTATAAAGATAGAGATAAATAGAGTTAGATAGATGAACGAAAAAAGAAACAGAGAGAAAGAGAGAGAGAAAGAGAGAGAGAGAGAGAGAGAGAGAGAGAGAAAGAGGGAGAGTGAACGTGAGAGAGTTGAAGATAGAAAATAGAATTAGAAATTGGCACATCAACAGATATAGATAAATAGCAGCAAATACGTAGAGAGATCGAAAGATAGTTAACGGAAAAGAGAGAAAGAGTGAGTGGTGGAAGGAAGGAGGGTGGGAGAAAGAGAGAAAAGAAAGATAGAGTGATAGATAGAAAAAAAAAATCGGCAAAATTGTACGTTTTAAACACAGATTAAAGTAGAAATGAAATTTGATTTTTCAAATTAGGAGTGGTAACGATCCGAAATTGATCACAAACTATAAAAAATGTAGTACGAACGTTGGGAGAGGGACATATGTATAAACATTTATGAATAGGTAGATAGCAAAATATGATATATAGTCGGAAAGATAAAAAAAGAAAGGAAGAAAGTAGACAACTAAACTATTACGTATATCGTTAATAATACTGATATGGCGAGAAACGTAAGAAAAACTAGAAATAACTTTATTGTTTCTACCTATCTATCCTTAAACCCGGAGAGGAATGCAATGTTAATGAGTCCGGACAATGCGTCGATATTGACCCAATGTTACACCCTTGATTCCAGAACTACTATTGCATTGGCCTTTCCTTTGTGCAACAAGGAAGAGGGGGCTGGAAACTCCTGGTGGCGACAAGGCTGATGCACCAAGGATGCAATTTGCTCGCTCTCTGAGTCCTTGCCGACTCCCTCTCCAGTCCGTTCTTCCCCGATCCGACCTTTTAACTCTTGATTTTTCCTGGGGAATTGTGTTCGATGCGTGTTGCCCCGTCGAATCGGCTAGGACGGGTACGATGAACCTTGTACCTCGATGGTTCACGGCGTTTCAGATATGGGCGTCCTCGCCTGCCTGATACTTATCAACTATCCTACCATCGATGCGAGAAAAAGAAAAAAAAACAGTTGCTCGCAGCTGAACTTCAAAAGGAGGTCGAGTCTCGCTTCCTTCCAGGCCGAACTTCAATGGCCAAATATAGGCGTCCAGTTGGCGGTTCTCTCTCGATAGTTACAAACATTAAAACTATCGTTTTAGAACATAAGACAAAATGCATAGATATATAATAAATAAAACATTATGTAACTGATAATGAAGGAAACCAAGGACAGGCACCAATAGACTTAACAAGACTTTATTTAGTATCTCAGACGTTTGAGCTGGTCCTTCTATTCTCGCACTAAGATTATTATATACATAATTTTTTGAAAGTAGACTTTGATTTAAGCCGGTTGATGTCTCAATAAAACCATGTGTAAATAACAGTATAAACCTTTAATATACTTATAATGTACCATTTCCAAGTTGGTGCTTTTAATGCTTCTGATTTAATCTGGTATAACATGATGACGTATTGCCTCTATATACTTAAAAATTAAAATAGACGTCTAGTTAAAGCAGTAATGTAGTGTTATAGCTAGAAACAAATAGCTACACGGACATCAATGATGGCACACTGATAGGTATGAATGTAGCTAAGCTAAGCTGAAAGCAATGTAGCTAAAACAATATTGGACTGAAATAGCGAGTGCAACAAATAGGTATATGGAAGAATGCAGAAATTACATACGAATACTATACCTATAAAGATTGATGGATGGATATGAATGTGAACACAAATATATTTTTCTCTGGTAGGTATATTGCTATATAGTTGCAAAATTGGTGTAGAGAGATAACTTCATATGCATAAATACCAATGTTGCATGACAAGTAAAATAGCAGTATAGATAAAAAAAATAATGGAATGGTATAGCTAGTGCCAAACACAAACACGGTAGAATGTAGAAACTGACGAACATAATACTACGGACTACAAAATAGTTGATAGATAGGTATGAATGAATAGCTAAGCTAACATTTTAGGATTTTTTATGTGAAAGGATGCAGAAACTAACATACCTCGAAAGATTGATATATAAATATGAATGTGCAGCTGAGATAAGCAGTATAGCTAAAAATAATGGAGTGATACAGACAAATAGTAACATAGGTAGGACGTAGAAACTAACATACCTAATGCTTGGCTTAGAACGCTTGATAGACAGATATGAGTAAGTAAAGAAACGTCTTAAACATCTTTCTCTCGGTGGTGGGCAGTGATAGTTAGGTTGGCAGCGGTACAATTGCAATGAATACATTATAATTTACTTATTAGACAAGCAGCATGACAGGCAGAGTTATACCTAATTAGCTGTATATATTGCAACTATAACTAGAGAAATAAGTTTTAAATAGACTGACATATGCAAATAGACAAATAACTATATAGGTATGTTGATGGATAGCTGAACAAATTGATGACAGGTAGGATATTGTTTCTTTGTTGATTGCTAAATAAAGTGATGTATAAACTGACAACTAAGTAGAAAAAGATAGAGACAGACACAGATAGACCATAGTTATATAGCTACAAAGATGGACGTTTTGAAAAGTCGCAATAAACTAAGATTGATGGATTGGTAAATTTAGATGTAAATATTTGCAGACAGCTTTATGCAAAGACAGATAACTATTTACCCAGATGTACTGATAGAAAGAAACTTATATACTCGTATTTATAGCTACAAAAAATTATATATATTTACATAGATAAGTTTAAACAGCGAGGAAACGAGAAAATGCTGATTAAGCGTTTACATTATATACAAAGATTAGCAAAGGAATTAATCCGAAAAATTTATCAGAGGTTACTCGCCCGTAAACATTCTGGTCCGCCTGTTCTCGCTTTGAGGCAGTTCACTGACCGATAATCAAGGCTACTTATTCCAATCCAACTGTCATTTCCTGTATAACTCGAACTTTCTCTGTTGCATCCTGATTGTTGTAAATTTTGCGATTTTAGAGGGATTTGATGGGGAATAGTGACAATGAAGTTGGTAATGACAGAAAGGTTAGTTTTTAGACTCATGAGGATCATTTTCGGATTGCACAGTCCTATGATTCAGGTTTTATTTTAAACCGTTAGGAAAAAAGGAAATGCTTTTATTCTTGCTAGTTTTCCTCCTTCCTTTGAAAACATCTCGACATTAAATTTAAATCAACCATGATTTAAATTTAGGCCGTGAATCACGGCGCCCTGCGCGAAACGGGTCCGCCTTGCAACGGCGGATTTCCGGCGAGCGCACCCGAAAGACTTTCACGGTTATATAAAACGCCGTAAGGAAGAGAGCGATGCCGAAAGGGAACCACAGGTGAAAGTGCGACGATAGAAAGTGAACCACGACCGGGAAAATCTGCCTGCCCCAGATTGCGAGTACGACAAGGACTGCATCCGATTCCTCCATTGTTTCAACGGCCGTCAGGATGCACAATCGGAAAAAGGAGTGTACAGAATTATGAATCGAATCAAATGGGCGGAGACACAAAGATATGCCTAGCAAATAAACCTCTCGCCTTCTTGATGTTGATATCTCAGAGGATGTTGCAAAAATAAAATATAAAGGAACAACAGGAAGCTTAATGTTTACTAACAATATCAACACTAACATATATATATGTGTGTGTGTGTGTGTGTGTGTGTGTATGGACAAAATTCATCATAAGAATCATTGAAACATCAACGGTACATCCTAGGCGGTGAGAAAGTGGACGAAATGAGCTAACGGTACCATCGATGAGTCAGTTTCTTACCTCCTGACTCACTAAGCATCGTAAAGGGGAAACCAGGAAGTAGAGGATAAAAGTAACAAAAATAAGTACTTCGAGTTCGGGTAATCTCGTGTTAATGAATTATTAACGAAGTATTTCGTGACTCGATTAATCGGAGTAAAAAATACGCCAGGTACCATTTATGAACCAAATTTATTAATAACTTGTGCTAAGCGTGTTTTTCTAAGTTTGTGTTTGCTATAGAATAGCCTTTGTACATTACTATTAGAATCGATATTCATCTGGAGTGAGATAAAAAATTGATCCGTCCCGGAGGACCATATATTTTTGTTAAACGTGTAAGCGTAATGCAGTAGTGCAAATTTGAGGTTTACCCATTTTTATTAGATCCATCAAATTTCATAGTAACTTGATGTTCGATGTAATATTATTGTTCGTTGAAGATTTTCGACCAAATCTCGCTGTCTTGCGAAAGAATTTATTAAGAATAGTTTTTGGTCAAATCCTCTTTTTCGTTTTTGGCGAGGTTATCTTTTCACTACGAAAAAAATTATATACTTCCTCGTAATTAAATTTTAATAAAGGTCTGTGGTGGTACAAAACTTTATATTAATAATCCCAAGTTTGATGATAGAAGAAATAATTTAAATGACCCGGAAGAAACAACCAACTTTTGGCTGAGTAACGAACAGTATTAGGGACGTTAACCAACGCACCTGAACTATTGCAAAGAAATTTTTTATGCTCAAGAGGGAGCAGGGTTGCCTTGCAATAAATACATTTATAGTAAGATGTTGGTGGTAACTGTTAACAGTTAATCTGTTATAACATGGACATATTCAACGATGATCCCATTTGCAGAATCCAAAGAGGAGGAAGAACAGCCCCCATATCACTTTCGAATGCGAAGAAACGGCTGTATATATATATATATATATATATATATATATATATATATATATATATATATATATATATATATATATATATATATATATATATATATATATATATATATATATATATATATATATATATATATATATATATATATATATATATATATATATATATATATATATATATATATATATATATATATATATATATATATATATATATATATATATATATATATATATATATATATATATATATATATATATATATATATATATATATATATATATATATATATATATATATATATATATATATATATATATATATATATATATATATATATATATATATATATATATATATATATATATATATANTATATATATATAAAGGATTGTGTCGATTGCACAGAACTTCCTTCGACAAATTTGAATATATTTCAAGGCAGACTGCTCCTTCTTGAGCATAGAAAATCTCCGTAATAATTCAGTTGCGCCTAATGCATTTATTGCACTTGGGTGGATGATGATAGATACCAGGAAGCTGGGTTTGGGCTCCCCAGGCACTACAGCCTTCTGTCTTATTGTACCTTCATAGTTCCCTAGTTCATTTTAGCATGTCTGACTAACAATATTTAGTCCTCCAGGCTGGATATTCGCTCAATCATCAAAAAATAATATACACTGTAAGTAATTTTGGACTTCATCCAAGTGTCGACTGTTACGAATTGGCTGCACGGTGTTTTTACGGAGATTTAACACCACCGACGAAGTATCTAGTGAAATATTAATGTTCTTGTAAGGAGCACAAAAATTTTCCCCACGATCACCGCCGTCCGGTCCGAAGCCTTCCTCGTCTCATGACGGCCGACGAAGGGAGGAGAAAAATAGTTAACAAGTAGGGCGCGCACGCTGTGAAAAATCAACCAAGGCCAATCGTACACGATCCGAATCTGCCAATTTAAAGACAACAAACTAGAGCGGGTATGTGCACTATGAGCAGTATAAAATCATTAGTTATATTTCATGGATGCGGTTCATAATTTCAGAAATCCCTGAAAATACAGTGCATGAAACAATATTATGATAAAATTATCATTTCAGTTTGAACACAACGCTTACTCGTTCAACAGTAAATATTTGGCCTTCCGGGCCGGATTATTATTATTATTTACTATTAGCGCGAGAAATATATCATTTCTGATAGTAATATACAAAGAGAGAGAGTGAGCAGAGAAAGAGTGAGAGGGAAAGACATAAATAGAGAAAAATAAAGTATGTGATGGAGAGGAGTGGACAAGAACATAAGAATAGAGGAGAGAAGTTAAAATAAAGAGTGCGAAGATCATGTGTAAGTCAATAGAGGCAAGAAATACACAGACACAAGAAAATAAGGAATATAATATAACAAGAAATACTTCATTAAGCATACACTATATCAGAAATTATTTATAGCACAGAAAGGAAAAAAGATACGAATAACTAACCTGCTGGATGAATAGAGAATTGCCAATTTTGTAGAATTTATTTTCTTTAGCACTTGTATTTTTTATTATAAATTGCATTAAAATTTATTAGAAATTATTATGTATGAAGGAAAATATAATTAATGGATTTTGAAAAATTACAAAATAAAAGGGTTAATTCTATAATTTTGTTTACTGGACACAATATTTTTTTTAAACAATTAATACTGAGTGTGTCTTTAGCTATATGAACTATGTGCACCTGTTAAGCATACTGTTAATAAGGTTGTCACTGATTTCATAAGGAATTTCATTCCATAGATGTTACAACGCTGCACGCAGTTGTTGCAGGTCAACTGGGTGCGAATGGTGATCGAAGAGCCTCCTCTGCAACGCATCTCACATGTGCTCAATGGGATTGAGGTCTGGAGACAATAGGGGAAGAGGCAGATGGGAAATTCCCAGGTTTTCTAAATATTGATGAACAAACAACTCCGCCTCCTTGAGGTCTGGCATTGTCATCCAGAAATGGAAAATCCCTGCCAATGAGATCCCCGGTTTTTGGGGACGTATTCCTCGATAATTTCTTGAATTTAACGAAATGCGGTGTGGTTGCCTTCAACACTGTGGAATCCACTTCGTCCTCCAATGTATACCCAGACCATTACACCATTGTATTAATTAAAATTAATAGAATAATATAAATTTCAAATATCCCTTTACAATTTTCACCAGTTTATACAATATTAATTAAGGTTTTCAGTTGAGATAAAAAAAGTCAATGGCACGAGCGGGATTCGAACCCACGATCTTCGGCTTGATACGCCGCTGCTCTACCACTTGAGCTATCGTGACCTCGATCCACTCGGACACCAACTTCCCATCTCAACCGCACCTTTTGAATTTTCCCTCCTTTATAGGGAAAATAGTTTATACAATATAGATAGAGAGGAAATAGTTAGAGATAAAGAGTGATTGACTCGCAAAAAATTGTCAAAATTGACTACTCTTGCACTCTCCGACTTTAAGAGACGTTTTATGGGAGAGAGCGAGGGAGAGAGAAAAAGAAAGAAAGAAACTAAGAGTGAGATTTTAATGATTTTTAATGCGGCAGAATTGAGATAGAAACGAAAATAGATACTTAATGTAGACCGAGAATAAATAAGCAGATAGACTGATAGAAATATAGATGAGGGTGAGAGAAGGAAAGGGATGGAGGGTGGGGGAGAGAGAGAGAGAGAGAGAGAGAGAGAGAGAGAGAGAGATTAATGTTTTTATAGTCGAAGAATTGAGATTGAAACGCAAATTGACACGTAATGTAGATAGAGAATAAATAGGCAGATACTTAGTTGGAGGGAAAAAGAGAGGAGAGAGAGAGAGAGAGAGACTGCTAAAGTTGTTGAAAAACTATAAGTAATTATTTTTTTAGCAATTAAATAAATAAATAGAGGCAGACGTCCTAATTTTAAAATAGCTTAACCCACTAAAGAGACAAAGGCTCGGAATAACTCGGATGATGTTCCAGCGAGTCGTGCCAACTCATATAAGGAAGAGAACGGAGGATAATTTGGCCTAATGATAATCCAAGAATTTTGGCGTTGATCTCTGCTTGACCACAAGCGATTTATCACTTAAGAAAATGCACAATTAGCGCAAAATGAGGAAGGGCCGTGATCTTTTGGCCGGTCATTTTTCAAAAAGTCGGAGGTTCGGGTTCAGAACGCCCAGATAGAAGAAAAATGGGTGAAAATATGTTTGAATCGGCAGGAGATGTTGCGCCTTTTATGTTCTTTCAATGTGTACATCACCGTTATGATTTTTTGAATTTTTTTATATAATATTTTGTTGCTTTTTGCAGGAATTATGACACTGACAAGAGCCCCCTGTGACCTGGACACGATGAGTCTTTTCCAAGACCTCAAATTAAAGAGGCGAAAGGTCGACTCAAGATGTTCCAGCGATGGTAAGAAATCTATTTACAATTCTATATTTAATCCAATGAATTTCCAGGTCTATTAATAATGTAAAAGAATTTCCGGTATGACTACCGGGATTAACATTTATGTCAATCTAATCCGTCGTGGATCTATTTGCAGAAAACTTGAGGGACTTATACACCAACTGAAAAATTATTGTGATAATTTAAGTGTTTTGCTGGCTTAAATATGTACGCACTTCTGTGTTTACAATATTCACATTTTATATTTACAATATCAGTCCGTCTATTTTCTCTGATTTGTACCAAATTTTTCATTTTTCTTCCCAATCAAGACACCATATCTGATCTCACAACAATTCAACCCTATCAATAAATAAATTTGGTTTCACAATAACCAAGAATGTTTTTAGACAGAAACATCGATTCAAAAACACACCTTGACCAAGTAGGAGTTGTAAAAGTATGAACCGGTTTATCCTTGTTTGACGCTTCCATGTGGTATTCAATGTGCAACTAACGTACAATTAAAAAATTTCCATTGTGCTAAACATCTGAAACATTATTTTAAAAAGCGTCCCACGTGTTCTCAATTGCCCCGGAGAGCGTGGGGAGAAAGGAAGGTGTGAGATCATCAAGTCTTGTAATTTCTGAATAATTCCACACCTTTAAGGTCATTGTTGTAAGGAAGCGGAATTCCGGTTCTAGGATGTTGACTGCAGGATAAAAACATTTATGAGAAAAATATCAAAAACATTTTCAAAATTGCCTTATAAATTTGAGACCGATTTTGCCCGTCAAAACTAAGGGAAATCCGCCCTGGGGAGTACCTACTTTCGAAACGGCACACTTTCCCCCAGAGGCCTTGACATTGGACAGTCTAGGGCCAAAAATTGCGGTGGAGGGTGGCATAACGGTACCGGTGACAAAAGAAAGGCACCCTAAACCACCCGGGCGACGGTCAAATTTAGGAAGAAAGCAATCAGTACGGCCGACGATCTGACCATGGACGAAACTCACTTTGGACAATTAGCCACTTGGAATAACAACGGTAAATCCTCGTTTTCTAATAGACTATCTAATCCATTAATTGTATATCATTATTGTTCATTAATAATTATTACAATTTTCTTTTATGCACTCTATTAATACAAAATAGGTCTAAAGTTGGTGTATGTTGGTCACCGAGTCTGCTCAATTATATATTTTTAAAAAATCATTAATCAGTCTACTTGGATTATCATTTTTTCGTCATGTTTTGATTTCTCAATTTAAATCGCGTAAACTCATTGATAGATCAAAAATACTCTTACATGATCCGCCTATTCTCGCTGTTCTTCAGTTTTATACCAACTAACATTTAATCAATTTCAAACTGCTTTACCATATTATAACCTATTTTATCTACTAAAAACATAATTTTAGTCTAGGTTATCACACTTTTCAAAAGATCATAGTACATACTATAACCTTTTTTTTAAATGAAATTTTGAGTAATTTCACTTCAACTCATATTCCAAATATTTCCGTCTTGTAATCCGGACAAGGTTGAGGTCATTTCTTGAAAAATTAGGATTAAACTACAGTTTTACCTGAAAGGGATAAACCGAAAAACCCGGGCATTCAGAAATTCCAGCGAGACTACGCGGACCAGTCAGAAAAAACCCAGGCCTACGTGAAAACTGCTCGACTCGATCTACATAACGAAAACTTTTTAACCCGCCCCTTTTTTCTGCTCCAAAAAATATGTGAAAGGTCACGAGGTATATCCTAATGATGCTCCAATTAAGAACATTTCAGAAACTTTTAGATCAACCTTAAACCTGTCGTTAATAAAGTTATAATCACTTAAACTCACGACTTTTTTTTGTTTACTATTTCCAAGCCCAGATTTTAATGATTCAAATCAGTGAGGGAAATAAGAATGAGAAAGAGAAGGATGTTGGAAGAAGTCAAACTCTCAAAACTTCCAGACCAGCTTCAAACTTTTATTTAAAACGTCCAGCGAGACAATGCGGACCGCTTTACTTCAAGGAGAAATATTGGAAAAAACCTACAGCACCTTAATGTTCACGACTTCAACTATACAAAGATCCAAGTTCAAATAATTAAAACATACTTGCAGGAAAGAGAGAGAGAGAGAGAGAGAGAGAGTGAGAAGGAAGACATTAGGTGATAATCATCTAATGAGAGGTAACAATGCAGACCAGTAAAGACGTACCAAACGGAAGTCCAAGTTTAAATTTTAATTAAACCAGTTGATCAAAATACAAATACTTTGAGAGAGATAGAGAGAGAGAAGAACATTGGGAGGTAACGATCTGCTGAGAGATGAGCTTAAACTGATAAGAGCGTAACAATGCTGACAAGCAAAAAGACAACAGAAGTCTAACCCAGATTTTGTACATCATATATGAAGAAGTATTTGATTTTTTAATTTAATTTTTTTATAAAAATAACTGGAATGATGCGGAATTGACTAGCGAAACTATGCGGGCCAGTATGGAACTCTCAAATTCAAATTTTAAAAATGTCAAATCATAAAACCCCACGGTTCAACAGGACCTACAGGGACAATAAAACAGGCAGTTCTCACTGAAGAAGATGCATATGAGTTTGAGGAACAAAACCCGCGAGCCTGGACGGATCCAGTAATTGACATACTGCAAGTTCAACATGAATTCACCTACTCCCTTAACATAAAGCATTACTTATTTAACGGAATTGCGGTTTACAAACTGACAAGAGAAACAATTTAAGATTAAAAATATCGTAAATATATAGAAAAAAACTTTTACCTCAAAAGATGCACTTTTGCTTATATTGTCTTTAGAAGCCCTTCAAATTCAGCAGCTTTTAAAATTTGTAGAAAGTTTTCGTAAATATTACCCCTCTTTCTGAACGAACGAAGGAAGGCCATGGGGTGTTGAATTTTTCAGCACGAGTGTGAAATGAAAAGGAGAAAAATGAGACCCTGTTAAAAAGAAGGGTCGCGTGACCAAAATTTAAATTGTTTCTAACCTGGGGACACAGTAAAAATAAATCCAATCTATTGCACAGAGAGAGAGGTTTTCCCAGAAGGAAAACCTTTGGTCCGCTCGTCTTCATTGTTAATTACTAGAACATAAATCGAACCGTCTTCCAGGTCGTTCAAGTTTTTCAGATTACTTAACAACATAAGCAGGCAGAAATATAAATAACGGCGATAATGTACAGACCAGGGAACATAGTTAAATATAAAAACCCATTTTATTTCAAAGTGGACAAAATTCAGCGAACCCAAACGGACCGGATAGAGTCGTTTCTGAAACGAGTTAGACTTGATCAGTACTGTAAGAAAAAATATCGAAGAAGGTTACCCTTCAAAGACCATCGTTCAAATTTAGCAGGTCATTCTGTCCACTGATGTGGACCACAAGTAATATAAGAATTTAAGGACCTCGTATCTCCATGGTTATCATAGAAAATTAAATAATAGTGATAGAACACGACCAAGAGAACATCAGTACAAATATAATAAATACCAAGTTGAATACAAAAGCCCATATTGATCCAAGAGGGATAAAAATCAGCGAAGATAAGCGAACTCTTAAGTCAGAATAGAATCGTTTGGGCAACACGTCAGACTTGATCAGTACTCATGAAAAATTTCATTTTACACGTGTCAAAAGATCGTAAAGTTTTTGATTAGTCGTTGAACCCTTGCGTTCATTTCTCGGTCAATTTTAAGACACTTTTAATTTATATCCTATATGTTTAAGCTGCTTTCAATCAAAATCATATGCATGGAAAATAAATAGAACGCAATAGGTTCAAATTTTCGACTTACCAAACAGGAGTATAAATTTACAGACATCAAAGATTCAAGGCTCAAATTTGGGAGATGGTTGTGCTCAACCAGGCCTGCAAGTCCCATAAGGAGTTAATCTCACAATTTCTTCTTTGTGCCCTTAATAACTCCTCGATAATTTCAGAAAGATAAATAATAGCGATGATATACTCACCCAGAGGACGTGGTACCCAAAAATTACAAGCATATAGACATTGACTTTAGAGACGATGTTAATTCGAAATAGCCAAAAATTAGCGAAGAAAAGCGGGCCCTAAGGTCAAGATAGAATCGTTTCTGTAGTCAGATTTGATCAGTACTCTAAGAAAAAATTCATTTTTTTAACTTATTTTATCTACTAAAAACATCATAGTCTATTTTAGTCTAGGTTATCACAATTTTGAAAACATCATAGTATATTCCTATTTTATTACAACCTTTTTTAAATGAAATGTTAAGTAATTTCACTTCAACTCATATTGCAAATATTTCGATCTTGTAATCCTAGACTGGGTTGCGGTCATTTCTTGAAAAATTAGGATTAAACTACAATTTGTTGATAATTTCACTCCGACAAATCATGAGGCTGTAAGAAACTGAAAAAAACCTCCTAAACCGTTTCTCCTTAGTGTCCTTATTAACCCCATGGGTGATCATAGCAACATAAATAATAGCGATAATATACCGACCCGAAGAACATCAGTAGAAAAAATTAAAAGCTTAAAAATGTTGATATTAAAGACCCATGTTGATTGAAGAAAGGCAAAAATCGGCGAGGATAAGCGGACTCCGAATTGGGAATAGAATCGTTTTGGAAACTTTGATAAATACCGTAAAATAAATCATTTTACACCTATCAAAAGACAGTAAAGTTATTTCGTACGTCTGTAAGTCGACAAACCTTCGCGTGCATTTCTCGGTCCGCTCAAGCTCGTCAATTTTACCCCATTTTTTTCTATACATTTACGATATTTTTAATCAGAATCATCTACACGGAGTATATTGAGCACAATCAGTAAAAATGTTTGTCCTGCCAAACAAAAGTACAAATTAAACAATTTTCAAAGGATCTTGTTCAAATTTGTCACATCGTTCAGCAAATGCTGAGGCCCGCAAGTTAATTACGGATCTCCTACTGCTGTTTCTTCTTAATTAACTTTTTGATAATTACGGAAACATTAATAATATCAATTATATTCGGACCCATTGAATATTAGAAGTTTAAAAATAAAAGAGGGGCGTCGGTGGCCGCAACGGTTTAGGCGTTGACACAGCGCTCATCACTGTAAGGGAAAGGTCCGGGTTCGAATCCAGCGGCCCTGCATTCGAACTCGACATTCTTACAAACGGGCTTTTTTCAAAAACACCAGCACCCCGAGGGTTGATATAACCTCTGCTGTTGCGAACCCTCGTAAAAAAAAGACTTGTTAATTATTCAAAGTGGCCAAAAATCTCTGGTAAGCATAGAATTATCGTTTGGAAAACGAGTCAGACAAGATCAATACTGTAAGAACAAATATTATTGACATTTTATACGTATCGGAAGACAGCAAAGTTATTTGGTTCGTCTTGAAGTCGACGAACCCTTGCGTGCATTTCTTGGTCCGCTCAAACTCAGATTTAAACCACCTGTTTAATTCTATTTCCCATATCTTTATGCTATTTTTAAATAATAATCTTCTCGTAGCGTATTGATCAAGAAGGTAGGTTAAAAACTTTTTAGTTCACCCCCTTGGAATGTTCAAAAATGCAAGAACAGAATCGTTTGAATCGAATGAATGCTAATTTTTACGTATTTGAAACCGTGCCAAAGGCTAGTGCAGATACGATATTTGTCTGTGCTGGTCGGTCGGTTTGACCTTAAAAAATATAATATTAGCAAATAGGAAGGGATAAACTGACCTTCGTCTAGCCTTTGCCGTAGTCTATTCCTCATGCCTTGCCCCCTGCACTTACGGCAAACCCAATTAATATTATTTCCCCTTTGTTAATCAGTAGGTTTTATATTTTTTATGAATAGTTTCAAACGAGAGAGATAATTATTATTTGATTTTTTTATCTATCCTTGCAATTTTGTTCTGTCAGACATATTTTGATATTCTGTCATTTTTAATGAAAGTTTGTGTGCGTTTTTATTTAATCAGATATATTGTTATAGTTCTTCTTAAGGCTTTTGAGACGATGACCCTGCAGGCTTGTCGTTTTTGATCAACCAGTTCAGGCCATTCATACATTTCGTCATCTTCAGTGAACGATTGATGTTTTTTTATTTGATCAGGTCCATTTTTATATTTATTCTAAGGCTTTTGATGTTATGAACATGCAATTTTATTGTTTCTGATCTCCCCAGTCACTTCACTGCTGTTTCAGCCTCTATCTTTGCTATTTTGTTTTTGCAGATATATTTTGACATTTTGCCATTGTCATTGGAGGTTTTGTGTGATTTTTTAATTTAATTGGAACCTTTTTTAATAGAGTATATTTGATCGTGGGGGTTTTGAGATGATGAACCTCCAGTTACGTCATTTTCTATCAACCTGGTAAACCTATCCTCGCTGTTTTGTTCTGTCAGACATACGCCACTTTGACATTTCGCCATCTTCAGTGGAGGTTTTCTGTACTTTTTTTAATAGGGTTCACTTTTATAGTGTGAATTTCTTCTTGGGCGTCTTGAAATAACGAAATTCTATTTTTAAGTTTCCGATCATCCAGATAAGCCTATCCTTGTTGTTTGTTCTGTCAGATGAATTTTAATATTTTTCATCTACAATAGAGGTTTTGTACGATTTCTTTGTTTATGTGGTCCGGTTTTATGTTCTGATAATTTTTTTTCAGGTCTGTGAGGAAACTTCAATTTTTTTTTTTACATGATGTATGTTTCTCATGCGTGACCGATAAACACAGTGGAGACCGAAAGATCATCTTTATAATATATACAGTAAAATATTTTTTATTTATTTTTTTCAATAATCTTAATTTGCCTTTATGATAACAATTACATACAAATAATAGTCATAATATGCCATAAAAAACCTGGTATGATGTGCTTGTTGATTCTTATGAGATGACAAGTCAGTACTTAGGTCTACGGCTTTTAATCTTTATGATTTTTGAAGATAAAAAGTATTTTAATGCCACTATTTGATTGAAATGTGTTTTGTCCTGTTCCAGGACTACCCCATTATGAGGGACATAAGTCATCCAGGATGACAAATCTATCCTTGAATCTGTATCGTTTCGCTTTTTTTTTTTTTTTTTTTTTTCAAAAAGAAAGGTCGGTTTGTCGTAAAACTACCATTGTTTACTACTAACATCAACAGATTCGTTTTATAATAGTTAATTCGTATCTGTATCTGTCGAACCTCCGGTCTACATCGTCTCGCAGTATTTGGGAATAATCTAAAACTAGTTAGCGCGTTTTCTCTTTCACATAGGATTTTATCCACTAGGCGAGAGACACCGAGCTGACGAAAAATAGCTGGTAAACTTTCCATACACGGTTTCCAGTTAATTCGCCGCAACGAGAATAGCCGGGTTAATTATGAGAGGTTAATCCCGCAGGGAAACGGCTAATCCAGGGGCTCCCGAAATGGCACTGGACGTTGAAGTTCATTATCCGGAGGCAGCCGCATGGGCTTAGCTAAAATTGGCCAGATTAAAGCCAATATGGGAAAGTTCTATGAACGATCGATAATTTCCGATCGGGGTTCTACGTTTTTGTTTTGTTTACCTCCCTTGGTTTTCTCCCAGTAGTGTATTTGGATTATAGCTGTGGATTATCGAGATCGCTTATTGTTAGTCCAGTCTGTGATAGTGACGACTGTCATTCCTACTAAAGGTTGCATGACGTACCAACAGACCTAAGACATTAAAGACACTAAAAGATTTAATTTAATCAAAATTGTTGAGCAGAAACAAAGAATTTTAAAGAAAAGTTAAAGTTAACAATGGACACCTACGAAGCGTAACAAATTTATCCAGCCATGGAGGAAAGATTCCAGTTATACAAAGGTCAAAGGGTCAAATCTCATAACGCGTTGTAAATCCCAGTCTGGAATTATTATATATTAGAAAACATACAATTCAACAATTGGAACCGAGTGGCAATCGATGGCTAGTTTTCTCGAAATCAAACTGATTCTGTCAAACCAAATCAAAATTCGGCCAAAAAAGCTGAAAAAAAAACATTCGTCTATAGTCAGATTTCAGTACAGGTTATTATAGAAAAAAACGAGCTATGAAAATACCCCCTTCTGAGTATTTTGAGGGAAAATCTTTGGAAGTAAACGTCAAAGCTGTCTTTTGTCTCGAAATTCAACTTGAAAATAATGATGCGTTCCTTTTAAAACAGAACGAACGAGTGCATGTATATGTCAAGTTTGTTTGATTATTGTTGAATAATAAATTTTCATAAAAATAAACCGTCTCCTACTTGAACCTGAAGTCTGATTTTATGAGATGACCTCTGCCCTTAATTAATCGAGATAAAATTAATTGATGTCGATTTTTTTATTGGCTATTATGGGATGTTAAAATATTTTTGAATAAAGAAAATTGCAAGCTGCCTTAAATTAAAATTTGAAGTTTTAAGAATTTTAATAGAAGATCAAAAAATCATTTTATTCTCGAAATTTCGAAAAAACTTGGGAAAAATTCAACGGTGTGTCGAATGAAATGATTTCTTCCCTACCGTTCCAAAAGAAATTTTAACTTTTTCGTAGTACCTTAAATTCTTAAGTACGGTTCATTTTTTTTCAAATTTGGTTAATTTTATGCTCGTCTTTCGTCGTTTAATATCGGCAAAAATTCACTCCAGGGAGAAAAGCGAGACCAAGGCTACTTCCGAGGACGGTGAACGGAATCGTAGACAAAATACTGCGCACTTGCACTTCAACGCACTTGTTTGTTGACCGATCCGAACAATAAACAAACACAGTGTAATTGAGAGAAAATTTTTAATTTCTCCGGTAAGCACACTTGCTTAGCAATGACAAGTTCAACGACTTTAGTCTCAGATATGCGAATTCCATGATATAAACACTTCCTTTTATTTACGATGATGTGCAAAGTTCAGTTTATTAAAAAGACAATCAACAACACTGTGTTAGCTTCGAGACTACACTAGTTTCTTGAATTCGGACCTTGCTACAATAGAATACTAAGATTAGGTCAAGAATAAATTCCAATAGGCATCCCAGGACAGAGGCGTGTGAAAACGTTCTTCAAAGGGCAATAACAGAAACAAACGGCAAAATTATGACTTGTTTGGACTAAAATGATTCTGGAGACATTTGTATAAACCCGGAGCAGAATCAATTTGCGTCGATATTGCCAGGAAAAAGAAGTACAACAATTGGCGCTGCGATTCCAACTCCTGGACGAGCAAACTCTCAGGCCTGAAGGATACGCGAAAGCCCTTAACAAAGCTTTCGGATCTAGTAACACGCATTAAGCCTAACGTGTAAACCTTGTAATTACCTTGTAATTGTAAAAATTGTAATAGTAAGGAGGCAGACAAGTACTTAACTTTTATGAGAAAGAATTGTTAATTGCAAGCAGCATGGTACATGAAATATGGGAGGTTAGATCCTGATGTTAGCCAACTAGTTCTACATTGTACTGTTCGAAGCTCTTGTTGTTTGCCTGAACCTTTTTTAAGCTAATTCATTACCAACTATAACAGCATACTCTGGGACCTAGAACTATATGACCCTCCATATTTGCTGGTTTAATCCTTGCAAAGCGGACTGAGTCCTTGTATTTGATCAATCCTCAATCCTTGTATTGATATTTTTATCTTCACAAATTATACCAACTCCAACCCTGCCTGGGCTTTTGCAACCGAGTCCATTTGTGAAAAGCTTGATTTTAATCTTAAGGTACTCTTGTTTTCCACAATAATATAGCATATTTAGCAGCCTACTAATTCTCTGCTGTCCTACGTCTTCTTTGGTTGGTTGCCTGAAGCGTTTTCTAGTAGCTATATCTGCCAGCTATGATAGCATGGCCATGAACCTAGGAATATAAGACTCTCTTTTCTGAAATAGAGAGCATAGTGCAAGTAAGGATTACATAAGATTCAATGCTAACCAGACAGTGATTTCTTGAGGTAAACTCTTAAGATCTTTACAAATGCTTGCTTTTAATCTCACGGTAGTCTTAAGGATTTTTAGCAGTCTACTAAATCTCTGTGATATTGTACTATTTTTCAGTTATGTGTGAAGTTTCTTCTAGCAGTTATATTTGCTAATTCATTGACAGCATTTCCTAGAGCCTAGGAACATATGAGAGAGAGAAAATACTTAATCTGGGACTAGAGACCCCTAAGAATAACAATAAAGTCACAAAATTTGACATATCTGGCACTTGCGTTAATGAAGGTTTGTCTTTAAAGTAAAGTGAAAAAAGTTGAACTACATCAGAGTACAAATTATAAAAAGTAGAAATAATCAGAATTTAGAGAAAAGTAGTCTAATAATAAAGAATTTTCTGTATTATGCGAACTTCGAAACTGCGAAAATCACTAACTCTAAACTTAAAAGTTGAGAAAAGGAAGGTAACAAGCTTTCTAATGTAGCAAAAGCACCTAATAATATTGTGAACTATTTTGTCTCCGTTTGGAGGAAGATGAGGTGTGGTTCAGAAGGGATTGAAAAGAGGTAAGGGAGGCAGCTTTGCGGATGGGAAAAGGAAGAGAATTCCAGAGATTTGTGTTTCGAACTAGGAAGGATCTCCCAAATGTTTATGACGATGAAGGAATAGGTCATTGGGAAACGAGTGAGTGTTAAGAGAAGAATATATAACCCTCCATATTTGTTGGAATAGAATACCAAGATAACTTATAGATAAATAAAGATTTATTAGGTCCAAGCAGCTTGGCATTTGAAATATGTCAGTTGAAACTATCTGTTTCGGTTATTGAAAGTTGAATAATTTCTTGAGATAGAAACTTATGATTGTCACAGATAACGCAATTCTGGGCAATTGGAACCGACAAGACTTGCTTTCAATTGCTAGGTACTTTGTTTGTGTACATTGCATAAAGCAACTTCTGCAGTTTCATCCGTATAACAAAAACGAATATTTATTGGAGGGATGCTAAAGGACATTCTAAGGGCATACCACGTAATGTTTACGACTAAAAGTGTGATTTAATGATTTGCAAAGTAGATAGGAGAAATTTTGATCTTAACAGATGGCACCAGGTCCAACCAAGGCCTAAGGGCGGTATTTTGACACGTGACATTAAATCCAACACCGGCTTGGCTTTCGGAACTATCCTTTTCGACTCTTGTTTGTACATATAACCAGGTCGGATTTGTTATGTTTAGGTAAGTAAATAAAGAATGGTGGCTTTGAAAAGAGCCATGGAGGAAAGGATGTGTTTGTCTCATTCTGCCAAGGTGAGGGTGTTTCCATCTGACCCTGTGTTGGCTTGTGGAAGCACCAGGGAAAAGATTGGGTGGTTTTGAAGGTGAACCAATAATGTTTTGTGAAGTATTTCATATTGAAAAAATTCTTCAATATTTAAGCGTTAAAATTGACAAGGTAAAGAATAGAAAGAGTCGTTCCTTTTAGAAGGAAATAATATCGCGATGTCAAAGAAGGTAAAAATCGTCCTATTATACGACGGAAGTGAAATTGTAAATTCACGTCAGGATGACTTACGGTGGTCATAACTCACTCTAGCTCAATGGAAAAATTGAAAAACAATCCGACTAAGCGGTAAGTCGGTCTATTCTATTAGAAAAAGAAAAAAATTATTGAGTAAAACACCGTTGTGTTTATAATTAATCAGGACCGAGGCAAATCAAACACGATACGCCGTGATATTCCGGGTTTTGAACCGAAGGATAAATGCATCGAAATCCGCCATAATCGGCGCTGTAAATGCAATCGGGACTAGCCGACCTCCAAACACTTTTAGCTCGGAACGCTTCCATACGCCTTTTTTCTTTTAACGAATTGTCCTCAATCTATTAATGTTATGAAATTTCTATTTTGTCCTTTTTATTTTCAGGAGAAAGCGCGGCGGAGACAAGCACCTCATCTCCGGATTTTGGTGGACCGGGGTCCCCATGTAAGATGGAACCGCCCTCGGTTACGCCGCCTCCCATTTCCAGGTATATAAATCAACTTTTTTCTTTTTTGTAAGAAAGAAGACAAATAGAAAAATAGGTCAGATTAGATTAGCCGTTGTAATGACGTTGAGGAATATTTTTTTAAAGCAATTGAAATCCCTACAAACTCGCGCTCGCTCTTTCTGTTATCTATAATTTAGAAATTTTTGATGTACTTGTAAATCTCTTCGTAGCTCACTCTCTCAGTCTGTCTATCTAGCTATTGCGTCTTTCTTCTTACTCTTTCTCTTATCTCTATTTCTACTTTAAACTAACTCTTCCCTTCTACTTCTCTTCCCTATTCTCGCTCTCTTCTTGCACTTTCTTTCTCTTACTCTTTCTCTCCCTCTCTTTCTCCCTCGTTCTTTCTCACGACCATCTATCTATCTCTATCCAACTACCTCTATTTTTTGTGTGTGTACCTTCTTCGATGCTTGACTGGTTTCTTCGTCAATTTCGTTATTTTTTTATGCCTGTGTTCCTAACCTCAAATTTTGTTTTACTCATGGTATACCCTCTCCATCATTACACTTTTTCTATTTCTCTCATCTGTTCCCACTCTCTTTCTTCCTCCTCTCTCTTTCTCTCTCTCTCTCTTTCTCTCTCTCTTTCTCTCTCTCTCTCTCTCTCTCTCTCTCTCTCTATCTATCTATCTATCTATCTATCTATCTATCTCTATCTATCTATCTATCTATCTATCTATCTCTATCTATCTATCTATCTATCTATCTATCTATCTATCTATCTATCTTTCTTTCTTTCTTTCTTTCTTTCTCTCATACTGCCCCTGTCTTTCTTACGATCGTTTAGATATTTTCCTCTTTCCTTCTCTCTTTCCAAATTGCACCTTTTCTGAACTTTACAACAAAACGTTAAATCGACTCGTCACTCGTAACGGGGTAAAAGAACAGTTTGAGGGGATCAGGGACAATTCGATATTCCGATCGTCGTTCGTTATTCATTCTGGCGATAATTAGGCCGGTTTCCAATGCATTTTATCAAGTATAGAATCGAAAAATTGCAGGTGTCGGACTTGGACGTTTTATTACATATTTACGACTTGTGGAAGACTGATGGTGAGAAACGATTCTAGGCGGACCCGAATTTCCTAACCGGTGTTACAAAAAGTCTTCCAGTTCCAATTTTTTAAATTATTAATATTGAAAGAGTTAATGAGCAGTAAAATGTAGTATTTACAATGTAGATTGTTCTGTGTTCATTTCTAAAATATTTGCTTCACATTATTTCAGTATGCTGCTTGTTATTTATTTTCAACTTATATCGTCAGGATTTTGAGAAGATTTTTCAACTTTTTTTCAGCAACCCCGACGAATTCAGCGAACAGTGTTGTGCGTCGTCGCCGGATTTGGGGGGCGCGTCATCACCCCGGAAAATCGAACCGCCCTCAACGCCACCACCTTCAACAAGGTAAATTGAAAAATTTTGAAATTTACCCTTTTTTCAAATCGGAGCTGTCAATTGACAACCAGATAATTTATTAAAAACCAAACAAAAATAGCAATGCCTTTAGCACACACTAATCTTCTTTTAAGGAAGGTTCGGATGCATTCCCTTTTAAAGGAAGAAGAATACATTAAACTAATCTGGAATGTTAATTTATTTCCGTTTTAAAAGTATATCTCGATAGCTTTTGATTTACTCGACAAATATCCCACTTAAGTAAAAGTACATTCGCCTTGGAAAGTGACCTCTAGGGGACTATGAATTTTTTTAAATAAAAGAGCTTCCGTACTGATTAACTCCGAAAAAGGCAAACACCGTTCGTCTCTAGTTTAATCGTGTTCACTTCTCGAAAGGACTTATCTATAAAATTCCGATAAAATATAAATCATAAAACTTTGATGGAAGCGCATTAGGACGTTAATCCCTCCGGTGAATGTCGTCGTGATTTGCCCTATCGGGGTTAAGGACGATAGTCCGAAAATAATTATCCTTTAGCAAAAGCGACACCCAGTTTAACGAAAATGTGAACTGAAAAGGAATCGGCCGTGACTCGAATTTGGTATTTGGAAGAGTTCCTTTACCTCGTTGCGAAGGTCAAGGGCCCGGGTTTTAAGGGATATTTCAAAAATGTCGTTCCTATCCATTTTCGACCAATTGTGAGGCTATTGTTAGCTTAATTGACCCTCTCTGAGACAATTACGACGACCAACTGTAAATAATATAATAACTTAATCTAATAGATTTTACACACACACAACCTTTATTCTCAGCATAGTACAAGTGAACTAAGGAACAGACACACGTAGGGAGACTTATTATTATTTACATTATATTTAGGACTTGCGAAGTAATTCCTGCTGTATAACATTTACATAATATTACCAATACACTTAACGTAAAACAGAAAAAATTTGGTCATCCGGGCCGGATCAAGTTTTTAGCAATTCACTCCATATAAAATCTCATTTCTAGTAGAATTATACAGTGAAAGTAGAGAGTGTGAGTGAGTTAGAAAGAAAGAGAGAGAGAGAGAGAGAGAGAGAGAGAGAGAGAGAGAGAGAGAGAGAGAGAGAGAGA